>NW_022595281.1:0-2417 GCF_009176505.1 Sitodiplosis mosellana
GGGTAGACACAGTTTTCGACCGTACAAGTTTTGACGAATTTGTCCCATTTTGCACCGAGTAGTTCCGAGTACATCCATGCATTTTAAATGTAAACTCGAAACCACTCAAAACACTCAGTTGACTTTGACAGTTCTCTGTGTATACTACACATTACACTGAACCAAATGGCACCGAGTAGCACCGAGTAGATTACAATAGCAGCCAACATTGATTACATCAATAACCAATCACCGCGATAATCTCGATCATTAAACGTCAAACCAACAACTCCAAACATTTTGACGGGAACTACATTGATGAGTGTATTCAATGCAGTGTCAAACATAGTCGTCATTGTGTTGTGTGGTGAAATAATAATTATTATTTGAATTTTAAATAAATAAAATTGATTCGATTTTGCCAAATGAAATTGTGCAAATATTCCGCTGGCACACAAGACAAAAAATTGCTTTCTTTCGGTAGATTAAACCCGTATTTATGAAAAATTGTTTTTCTTCCATTTTCAATTGAGTTGTATGAGAGAAAATTACGGTTTTATATGATATATTGGAGTTTCCATAATAATTTAAAAAAACACAAAATGTTAGATTCAAAATAGAAACTGGTTCGTGGCAGAATTGTTTTTTTTTTTTAATTTTGCGGACCATACTGAGAAAACGTTTGCGTTCGAACAGAAAACTACACTGAAACAGAAGTCGATTTAACATTAGCTGTCAAACCAGCAAGATGAACAAGTGCGTTTGTAAAGTGAGCTCGTTCACTCCGTGTCAGCAGGTTTTGGACGAATTTAATTTTGCAAATGATGTTGTTCTTAGTGTAAGTAACCAATATTACAGTGTAATAATTTCAACACCCAATTACATTTTTATTCTACGTTTTTGCAAACATGAAGTTTAAAAAGGCTAAATAAGACTTTCGTATTAATAAAAATCAAAGAGATAAATCAAACATTGATTCCTCAGCAATAATTAATAGCGGCCGATCCAGTTGGAGCGGCAACTCTACAAATTCACCATGGAGCGGCTAATATTGTTCTTCAAAAGAAAAACTATAATAAACGAATTAGAATTTTCTGAAATTAATTTAATCAATGAAAGTAAGAATATTACTTTTTTATACATTTTCATTAGTTGAATTTTTTGTTTTGATATATAATACTAGCCGCTCCATGGTGAATTTGTAGAGTTGCCGCTCCAATTGGATCGGCCGCTATTAGTTATTGCTGAGGAATCAGTGTTTGATTTATCTCTTTGATTTTTATTAATACGAAAGTCTTATTTAGCCTTTTCAAACTTCATGTTTGCAAAAACGTAGAATAAAAATGTAATAATTGGGTGTTGAAATTATCACACTGTAATATTGGTTATTAATGTAACCAATGTAGTGAAGCAATGCTAAATACCTTAAATTTATTAAATGTAAACCAGATAATTTTATTCAGAACTTTAACATTCATATTCAAAATAATCAAGGGGCTGGCACCAAATTACCTAACTGAAAAAATAATTTTTAAGCATGAAACCACAAACAAAACACTAAGAAACACAAATGAAATTTGTCTAACAGATGCAATTAAGGCTTGTAGCCAAAACTCTTTATTTTATAAAGGAATTAAATTATTCAACACACTTCCGATAGAATTAAAAAACCAAGAAAATTTAAATCAATTCCAAACAATGTTGAAAACATACGTCAAAGAAATTTTTTAATTGTTAATGCTGTTCTATGGAGAAATCTAAATAAATAAATATATTATATTATATATTGGTTACTATTGTAATCAATTTCGATGGCCGCTCCAAGAACGCGTATGTTATGTGTTACGTATGAAACTATGTTTTTATTATATTCCTATTGTGCCGAACAAAGGTGATGAAAATAATAGTGACACTTGAATCAAAATACTTTTAATGTTATAATCATATTTATTTAGAAAAAGTAAAAAAAAATGAAATCATGAAATATATGACCGATCCAGTTTTTGTGTGGCCGCTCCACCAGCATGATTGTTAATTGTGCAGCTGACCAACTGACAAGCAAACTGCAGCGCTAGTGTTAAAATTTTCAATCCCCCTGGATAAATAGGTTGGCGACATTATTGTGACCTGAAAAATAATACAGATCAATGAAAAAGATTAAAGCGGTATTTAATTTAGTCAGCAGTACCATGGTTAACAGCTAACTGACGAGGTGTTAGATTCAAAGTATTTCTGATATCAACTTTGGCTCCTTTTTTTATGAGAACTTCAGCAACATTTTCGTGACCTTAGAAATAATTTGGATCGATGAAAAAGATCAAACCGACTCTTTATTTTGTGAAAATACTTATTCAACATTACCATTCATAGCAGCATAATGAAGAGGCGTATGATTGTATTTAGACATGACATCCATATTGGCGCCTTTGTTGATGAGA
>NW_022595281.1:2427-26364 GCF_009176505.1 Sitodiplosis mosellana
TGAAAAAGATCAAACCGATTCTTTATTTTGTGAAAATACTTATTCAACATTACCATGTATAGCAGCATAATGAAGAGGTGTATGATTAACATGATTCATGATATCCATATTGGCGCCTCTGTTGAGGAGAACCTCCGCGACATTTTTGTGACCTGGAAAAAAAATCGGATCGATGAAAAAGATCAAACCAATTTTTTTTATTCAGCGAAAATAAATACTCATCATTACCTTTGAATACAGCAAAATGAAGAGCTGTGGAATTCGAAAAATCTCCAATATCAGCATTAGCTCCATTCTTGAGAAGTACATCAGCGACACGTCCGTGACCTAAAATAATACGGATCAATGAAAGAGATCGACGGGATATCTGATTTAGTCAACCTTACCATTCATAGATGCCAAATGAAGAGGTGTCTTATGAAAATTATTTTTAATATTAAGATCGTTTGCTCTACGGCTGAGAACTTCAGTGACGCTCTTGTGACCTGAAAAATAATTCAGATCGATGAAAAAATTAAACCAATTCCCCATTTAGTGAAAAACAGTCAAGGCTGCACTGACGAAGTGTAGTAGACATCACACACAACTCTGACACCCGTGTATGTATGCTAGTCGGTTTTGTGTGTGAGTTGGTTGCGATGGCTGTATATGCGACTTTTGGCCCCCCCTACCCAGCCGGACAAGGTTTGAAAATCACTCGTCTGATTGCGTAGATAATTTGTGCATGACCCCTACAAATATGTGCATGCATTTGTACGATCCAAAAAAGACAAAAAATGCTCTAATTTTGAGTCTACTTTCTGTGGTGAAATGCCATTTTCACCACTCGACAGGGCAGCATTTTTTCGCATGTTCGAATATGCAATTATTTTGTGCATAATTTGTGCATAATGAATATGCCTTCGGATTTGCGATATGTGGTCAAATAATTACAAACCGCCCAAAGTACATATTTGGCCAAAAAAATGGGTGGGGTGAATATAAGTTAACTATAGGAAATATCGCTTTTTCATGGCTCACGCCAGGCCCAATAATTTGTGCGTAATTTGTGCATGCCATTCCAGCCGGTCTCTGAATTTTTGCACACCATCAGAGCTCTGTATCGACCCAAAATGGCATTTCCTTAAGTACTTAAGCATGACTTTGACTCAACATGGAAAAAATTTGCGACGTTTGTTTGCACGATAGTTGTGTGCGCGGCAATTGTATCGCCATATGCTTGTCTATTGGCCGAAGCATATTCAATGCTTGCTGCTAAGCAATACTGATGCGCATATTACTCGAAAATAGTATTCAAAATTACCATTCATAGCTGCCAAATGAAGAGGTGTATTTTTTAAATGATTCTTGATATCCATACTGGCGCCTTTGTTGAGGAGAACCTCGGCGACATTTTTGTGACCTGAAAAATAATTCAGATCGATGGAAAAGATCAAATCAATCTTTTATTTGATGAAAACAAGTATTCAACATTACCATAGTCAGCAGCTAAATGAAGAGCTGTGTTATTCAATTTATTTCTAATATCAGCGTTGGCTCCATTCTTGAGAAGTACATCAGTGACACCTCCGTGACCTAAAATGATACGGATCAATGAAAAAATTAAACCAATTTCCCATTTAGTGAAAAAAAAAAGTCAAGGCTGCACTGACGAAGTGTAGCAGACATCACACACAACTCTGACACCCGTGTATGTATGTTAGTCGGTTTTGTGTGTGAGTTGGTTGCGATGGCTGTATATGCGACGTTTGTTTGCATGATAATTGTGTGCGTGGCAGTTGCATCGCAATATGCTTGTCTATTGGCCAAAGCATATTCAATGCTTGCTGCTAAGCAATACTAATGCGCATAGTACTCGAAAAGAGTATTCAAAATTACCATGGGAAGCAGCACAATGAAGAGGTGTCTCTTTCGTATTAGTTTCACTATGAAGATTGGCTCCTTTGCGGATGAGAAGCTCGGCGACACTCTCATGACCTGAACAATAACACCGATCGATGGGATAAAATCAGGTCAATCTTTTATTCAATAACAATAAGTATTCAACGTTACCTTTCTTAGCAGCATAATGCAGAGCTGTCTCATTAAAATTATTTACAATTTTGAGGTCGGCTCCTCCAGCGATGAGGTTTTCAGCTTCCTTCACTTTGCCTGAAAGAATATGAAAAATATTCATAGATCAATGAAACGGATTGAACAAAACATTCTTTTTTATAAAAAAAATGTCCAAAATTACCAGCAAAAGCAGCTCTATGCAGAGCTGTCTCTCCATACATGTCTTTTTCGTTTACTAAAATATGTATGAAAAGTTTAGCATAAATGAGGTTCCCATTTCTTCGTTACAATGTGCTTTGTATGTGGAATTTAAGAGTTAAACTGGAAAAATAAATGAAACTTCAATCTTACCGTTCCTCCCGGGTGGTGCTCCGCTCACATCCACGATTAAGAACTGTGGAAATAGAATCAAAGTGATACATTTGGAATGGAAACAACGGATGAGATTAATTAATACATTATGTATTAATAACAGTTTTCAACTGTTTTTAATAAAAATAAAAGTTTCCGGTGGACATTTTTTTTGGAATAGAAGAATTTTTTCAATTTAAGAACTTGAAAAAAGGATACTTTTCATTTTTTAAATTATTTCAGAAAAAATTATCACAAATTGTCCACGAAAAGTATCAAACATGAAAAATTTAAAAAAAATCGACTGAAATTGTCGACTCACCTCGGATACCATCAAGCCAATGAGCAGCAGTGTGAAAGAACTTCGACTCAGCATTTTTCTAGCTTCGAACTATTGAAAGTTTACTATGAACGTATCACTTGGTAAGAACTGTTTGATGGACATGCGAATCGAACGCATCCTCTTATATACTTTTCAAGTGTGGCCACATCGGTGGGCAACACACTGTATGATTCAATCCACGTACAATGACGATTCCAATTAAAGCCCACAAAATATTATCGCACACATTTTTCAAGATAACAATGTCAAACAATTGATGGAATTACAATTCCAGCTGTGCGCGTGTGTTTAATTTCGCGTTTCACACAAATATTTTCCATTGAAAATATCAGATGTTTACATTTATACTTTCATCACCTTCTTTAAACTACAAATTCAATGCAAAAATTTAAAAGGTAAATATGTTTCTGGTGGCTATGAACAAAACCGAATACGAGGCAAAAATGCAGCAACTTCTCGATGATAAAATGACATACAAATGCCTAGGCAGACGATCGCCTCTAGTTCGACTCGAAAAACGAGCGAATGAAATTATCGAGACACTCAACGAATGCGGTGACATTGATTGGAAGCAGAGAGCAAGGATGAAAAAGAATAACACACAAATCTCGAGAATTTATGCTTTCCCCAAATTGCATAAACCGGGTCATCCACTACGTCTCGTGAATTCAACAACAAACAGCCCAGCTTCAGCTCTATCAATTTGGCTTGATTCTTTTTTCCGTAACATCATTCATGACAAATACGATGTAAAGAATTCACAGCAGGTGAAAGAGAAATTGAGGACGATAACACTTGACGAAAATGACATCATCGTATCGCTGGATATCGTTTCACTTTTCCCGAGTATACCGATCCGGCAAACCATCGATTTGATAATGAAAAAATGGAGAAAGTTGTACAGAAAAACGGCTATGTCGAAAAAGATCTTCGTTGAATTGCTTGAATTCGTACTGCTTGAAGCAGCTGTCTTTGCCTACGGTGACATGTATTACCAGCAAATCGACGGAACAGAGATCATCGACCAAGTGCTTGACACCCTCGATTGGACACCAAAAATGCTAATGAAATATGTCGATGACATTTTTGTAATAATTCCTCGCAACAAACTTGACGAATTTGTGAGTAAATTGAACGCTGTTTTCCCACAGAAAATCGTCTTTACGGTCGAAAAAGAAACAAATGGAACCCTCCCGTACCTTGATTTGCTGATTCAACGCGGTGACAACAACGACATCAAAGTTGATTGGTACCAGAAACCAACAGCCGCAAATCGCATTTTGAATTTTCAATCCCAACATTGAAACAAAAGGAAGCAGTTGCATATGGTTTCTTCAGTCGAGTTTTATCGATTGTGGACGACGAATTCAAGCAAAAAAACATCGAAAAAATCATCAGCATCCTACGTGAGAACGCATATCCAATGCGTGTAATCAAAGCACAACTCAACAAGTTCATTCGGAATCAGAACCGACCGCCGCAAACGCCATCACAGCGAACATCGGAACCGATTCGAAGAAAAAGATTTTCGTATTTCCCGGTGATTTCTGAAGACATTAAACAAGTGTTTAAAGGGAAGAACGAACACTTAGAGCTCGCATTCAAACCGATGAATCAGTTGGGCGAGACGGTGTTCACAAAACTCAAACAAAAGATTGAAACACCCGACCAAATAAACGCTGTCTACAAAATCCCCTGCCGTGGAAAAGAGAATGAACCGTGCTCAAAGAACTACGTCGGACAAACAAAAAATCGCGTTCGAGTCCGTATGTATGCACACAAAACGAGCACCAAGCACATAACACCCGATTACGTTAAACCCGTTGCGCCTGATGAGAAAAGTGATGACAACAAAACAGCACTAACGATCCATGCGGAAAATACCGGCCACCAACCGGATTTTGAGAATGTTTCAATTCTTGATACTGAGCAATTTTTATCAAGGCGACTAGTCAACGAAAGTCTTCATATTTATTGCAACGATTCAATGAATTTACGAAGAGATGTTCAAGGCATCTCAAAAACATACGCATCGGTACTTCAAAGTGTTAAAGCCCGAAACACACAATCTCAACGGCGAAATGTCAACACCAACAGTAATGCGGCGAATCCAATGACTGTCACACAACCGATAGACGAAGAAGAAGGAGAATGATTCACATTCATTTATATTGACTGTTCAATTCCAATTAGTTTTACTTTTTTCACTATTTAAACATTTAAACATTTAAGTATTTTGTATTTTTAAAACCAATTTCCTGTGATTTACACCGAACGTGATCGAAATGTTCGCGTTAAGAGAGAATTTCAATTTTGCGTAAAAACGCATTCTAACTGTGAGTCTGTGATGAACAGAATGTTTTGTTTATATTGTTTACTTATACACTTTTTTTTGATTTTGTAGTGCTTGATAATGGAACACCGAGTGTGTCCGAAACGTCGCAACCAGAAATAAATAAATTATCGACTAAAACTAGCCTGCGGCATAGCCATTGTTTCAATTATGTTTCACTCTTTAAGGATTGAGTGGTGTTATTATGGCATGTGGCTGTTCAAATTTAAAAAATGTTACATCTTCGCTGCATGCACAAAACACATTCCGTTTCAAAGTCGACCCAAATTTGACCACAGATCAACCGTCGCTTACATGATGTAAATTAGAATTTGAATGATCAAACGACATGACTCATACCTTTACGTTACATTCAGGCTCACATGCCATGGTGGCGTTGCTTTGTTCAATAGCAAGGATATACGGTATCACATTTACTTTACATCACTCAATAAGGTATAGGTAGGATACGATGATATTGATACAAATCTACGCATTCCCTTAAAAAAATTACAAGCGAATCTCATGCAAAATCATATCCATACTCAGTAACACTTTCCATAGAAATATAGACAGCTCCTCAATTAGTTTGAAATTCCAATGAACACTCACGTAAAGAAATACTTACAATCCGATACAAATCACATAAAAAAGAAAAAAATTCTGTCACTGTCGCATTTCGTACCAACACAGCCAACTTTTTGTTTCCATGAAATAAATTCTTCGTAGTGGTAAAAAATCTATGGCACAGATTCGAGAAAAATATCACTAATACTGAGAAAAAGCTTGTTCCGTTTGTGTCAAAGATCGAAAAATGTATTTATTTTATTAAGTTTATCAAGCACTTTTCAAGAAGTTTTTACCTAGCATTGAATTTTCGTTCAAGCTTTACTATCTAAATACGGTCAAACTAGTTATAATGCCATCGTTAGATGGCGTTTGTTCTGGTCAAAAGCTCAAAGGTCTTCCGTGGTGTACGTTTTTCATATTATCGCTAAAATTTTATTTCATCTCATTAAATCAAGAATATTAAGAAAAGAATTGATTTTGAAATGAAAGCCAATTCGGTCTTTGTTCCAATCGATAATTTATTTGAAATAAATGCAGACATTCCAAGTCATCTGCGACTCTTCTTCAGGGCCTAAAAATATAGGAAATAACGGTTTCAATCATCTGCATCATCTGACTTATTAGCTACATCAGCTGTCTTTGCCATGTGCACATTAAAATGCCATTTAAACATTGAACAAAATTGATCTAGTTTATTTGAATTTGAAGTCTTTTTTGGCGTTTTCTTCCTAAATGTGAATAATTGAATTTTTTTACTTCATTGTGGAGCGTGTGTGGAATGATGATAAGTTGGTCACTTACATAGACTTTTCGTAGCCACTTTTGATGAATTCATATAGAGGCTCTTTGTATTTTGACTTTACATACCCTTTCAAAAGGTCCCATAACTCGGCTGAACAGCGATGAGAGATTCATACAAGAATAAAAATAAAGATACTTTAACGTAAGTACACCTTGAAATGTCTCTTTCATTTCTTTTTTTTACCAATTGTGATTTTGCTCCCTGTCAAATATTTGTGGAATGCGACCAATTCATTGGAAAATTTCTCATCCCCGAAGGTGAAATAGACTAATGGGCGATCGTTAACAATGCAAGCCATCAATTGAAGAATTGCTTCCAAACGTTTGTCACCATTAAAAACACCACATCCCCAGTTACCCGTCGCAACGCCTGGCGCTGGTGTAGACAGTTCATGTTTGAAACCAACAAAAGCCTAGTAGAATGTAAATTTTCACTATTGTGTATGGAGTATCTTTGGTAGTTATTTGACAATATACCTTATTAAGTTCTCTCTTCAGCATATCTTCTCGATATTGATACAAACGTTTGATACTTGCAGAATTTCATTTCCTATTCTGGTATTTGAGCAATCGTGCTAACAAATTTTTGCGTACAGCGTACAGCGTACAGCGTACAGGGTACGACACACCCACATTAACATAGTAAAATAACCACTGTATCGCGATTTTTGGTGTCGAAAATGGATAGAAAAATGGTTTTTCGGGGTACCTAGGTTCTGGAGTGATTACAATACTTTTACTCACAACATGGTCGTGCGGAAAAGTAACAATGCGAAGAACACGGAATAATCGATGACTTTTTGTGCAGGTAAATACAATTTATACAACTTGCCAAGGAAATGTGCCAAAAATCGATTTTTCGTACACTTCTACAATTAGTGCTCGGTCCCCAGTAAAGTTTTTTTGGATCTGGGAATGGCATTTGCCAGCACTAATTTTATAGCCCAGTCACAGTACAAAAAAGTTTCATTTTCGGGTAGGTCCCCTGTAAAAGTGCCAAAAATCGACTTTTCAAACACTTTTACAATTAGTGCTCGGTCCCCTTTGAACATTTTTTGGATCTGGGAACGGCATTTGCCAGCACTAATCTAGCACTAATTTTATAGCCCGGTCACAGTACAAAAAAGTCTCATTTTCGGGTAGCTGCCCTGTAGAAGTACCAAAAATCGAGTTTTTACACATTTTTCAATTAGTGCTAGCTCCCTATCGCAGCATAAAATTAACCGATGGTACCATTCGCCAGCACTAATTTAGCACTAATTAATGGTGCCGGTCGCATCCCAGCATTAAATTTGGGGGGGGGGGCGGCGTAACGTACCTCAATATTACGACTCGGAATTTCCGAGAATAGTTTGCTTACATAGGTTTCCATGTGTCGGTTCAGAATAATCACAGTACGTGTTTAAATTGTCTCTATTGACTTTTCACGCGACGGTGTTCACTTCTTCGAATGAAAAAAAAAGAATACACATATGAAATGCATTTATATTGCAAGTTGGCGATATGGAACCATTAGTGCTTCTCTACTGCAATGAGCGTGACAAATCTTATCGATCGATTTCAAACGATTGCTGCGATAAAATCACATGCACAATTCAAGTACTGATAAGGGATATATTGATTGCAACGATAAAACTACAGTATAAAAACCGTTGACAATAAAATGAATCACTTAGTGATACTGAACTTGAAGCGAGGCACCAAACTCCAAATCACGAACGAAAAATTCATTCTGGATTAACTTTGGTTACATAACCAACTACCGCAGCTATAGTTCCAACTCGGCGTGCATTTGCACATGCAGGAGCATTGAGGAGAACTTTCAGAAGATTATTATAGTGTGCGAGATGTTAGTTAAAAGTGTGAGAAAGTAGAAGAAAAATATTACAAAAAATGGAAGAACACGAAGAAAAAATGTTTGGCCGAGCCACCCTCTATAAATTCGATTCAGATAAGAATGTAATCATTTGAAATTGATAATTCACAATTTTGAGGAAATTATATTTGGACGAAATTAATGTTTTTTGTTTCATTGTTTAGTGGGAAAAGCTAGGTGCCGGCGAATTCAAAGTGTTGTATAATCCAGGCAATCATTCATATCGTTTGTTGTTGCGTTGTGACCGAATTCACAAGTTGGTTTTGAACATGAAATTAACCATTGATTTACAAATCAATCCAATGGAATGGGACGAAAGGACTTTTGTTTTGGAAGGCCAGAATTTTGCGGAGGAACAAAAAAATGGTCAATTCGAGAGTCTAAAGATTCGGTTCAAAAAAACAGATTCGGTGAAGAAATTCAATGATACCATCAAAACATGCCTCAACGAATTAAACGATCGATCAAAGCAAATGAAATTGGACACATATCCTGGAAATACATTGAGCATGAATACCGGTGAGACCAGAAATGATGCAACATTTACATCGGAACCAGATCGAGATAATAGTCGGTCAGATGGTGAATGCATCGTGGAACAAATAGCAGAGGGAATAACCGTAAAAATCGATGATCCAGTCAAAGTGAGTAATAGAATGGGACAAGTGTGGAATCAAGCGATTTATTCTTTATCGCCCGTTTAACCTAGATCATTTCAGTTTTGGTCTTATCAAATATTTCGTTTAGTTGGACAAATATAAACACTTTATTCATGTCTCCTCCCAAATAGTCAGACGCAATTGAAGATAGCGGTTCTGCATCGCCATCGACAATGGTGACACAATCAGACTATAGTATTTCCAATCAGTCACACACAAATGTCGAATTGCAAAACGTTGTGAGAATGATACAGTGAATGGTGAGAATGACACAGAAGTTGACAACTCCGATTCGAATGGTTCAATGCCAATTGTAGTGAACGGCGGTGGAGGACACGAAAAGAAACTATTTGGAGAACAAGTCATTCTCTATAGGTTCGATTCAGACAAAAAAATTGTAATTATTTGAAGTTGATAATTTGAAATTTTGACGAAATTAATATTTATTTCATCTTTCAGCCTAAAGGTTTTGGCGAATTCAAAGTGTTGTATCATCCAGTCAATCATTCATATCGTTTGTTGTTGCGTTGTGACCGAATTCACAAGTTGGTTTTGAACATGAAATTAACCCTTGATTTAAAAATCAATCCAATGGAATGGAGCAAAAGGGGATTTGTTTTGGAAGGCCAGAATATTGCGGAAGAACAAAAAAATGATCAATTCGAGAGTCTAATGATTCGGTTCGAAGAAACCGATTCGGCAAAGAGATTCAGTGACACCATCAAAAGATGCATCAACGAATTAAACGATCAATCAAAGCAAATGAAATTTGATCCAAGTCCTGAGAAGACTACCGAAGAGGATACACCAGGTACATTAGAATCAGATCGAGAAGAAAGCAATGTTGCTTCGTCATCAAAACCTGAAATCCAACCAAAGGCAAGTGTTTCCAATAAGTTAGATGACACAAATCCGGACGGTCCCCATCAAGATCATGACGCACTGGAAACGACGATGCCGGACATCAGTCTTGTACCGTCATCAAAAAAAGTATTACAATCAAATGACAGCGAAAAATTGACGACTGCACATGAAAGTACCAATAAAATAACAATGAATAACGCCACGCCTACAAACGATGCAGAGCAGCCAAACTCCTTTTCAGTTAATAAAACACCATTGACTTTTGTTCAACGGAATTCCGGATCGGAAGTCAGGCCCAGGAAATTAGAAAACATGATTCGCGAAATTAATGACCCAGAAGAGGTAAGTTGACTCTAGAACAAAGTATTTGAAGAAAATTTAGTGCATTACAAGGATCGAAGTAAAAGGATGACTATGATGATGTTGGAAATCAAATAATGACCCAACTAATCAATCAATTGAATGAATATTTGAAACAATTAAATTAAATAATCATTTAATTATAATTAAAAATCGAATGAAATCAACTTTTCCATCCCAAAAAAATAGTTAGTGGCTGAAACGGTTAAAAAATGGCATTTGGATGACAAATTTCTGTTCATGGGTCCCGATCAGGAGATTCCACCGCATGAAAAACTATTATATACAATTGTCCAAGATTTAATGCCCAACATCAAGTTCCTGAAGAACTACGGCACTCAAATACAACACTTGCGAATCTATTGTAGAAGCGTCAATGAAATCCAGCCATCCATATATGCTGCGATTAGTGAAAATTGCTGGTGGAATTTGAAAGAAATTGAATTTTATGACCTCGAAGGCGATGAAATCAACTCTTTTACAAAAGAATTCCCAGTAATCGAACGCGTACAATTCAAAAGCGGAAGAATTGGCCAAAATGTTGCTGAAGCATTCAAGAGAAACTTTTCGAATGTTCAGACATTGGAATTTAGCAGCACGCTCACTGCGATCAATGATCCAAGTATCATCAAAACAAATTTTCAAAATTTGAGAGAGCTCAAAGTTTGCTTCGATAAAAATGGTGCAATATTCAATGAGCCCGACATAAGGCAGTCATTGAACATGAACCAGGAACACCTACAGAACATAACATTATGGGGTGAATCGACGTCAGCGCTGTTGAGTTTCATTAGTGATCGATTTTCCCACCTCAAGCAGTTGTCATTGGAAGGAGTCTCAAAACCTGCCATGACCGGGTAATCAATTTATTGTTTAGCGCATAGTCCAATTTTGAAGCATAAGAAGTCTCGTACTTTGTTACGTTTCTTTTGACTTTGCCATGGAACTAAGAATAGAAAGGTACCATTTTAAAAATTAATTCTCTTTCAGTACTTTCAGTTACGGTCGTCCGTATGTTTTTAAACAGTTGCAAGAATTTGAAATCACCACCGTTCATGACATGCGTTTTCCATTTGACTTTGGACAACTTCAGAAAATCACCATGGATCTGTTCATTTTACCGGATTCATGGCATCAAGAATTTTTAATGAAAAATGGCCAAGTTCGTCACTTGTCGTTAAGCGTAAAACCAACAATGATAAGCGATCAAATTGTGCCGAAAATAAGAAAGGTGCTGCCACAGTTGCGCTTTCTTGAAATTGAATTCGCATCAAATTTGAAATGTTCAACCATAATGGATTTGATCAACGACATTCATTTGAAGGAGATTTAGCTCTCTCATCTTAACGCTGAGGCTTATTCGGAACTTAGAAATAATTTTAACAACACCGACAGTCTGGGCTGGAATGTAATTTTCTTTCCGAACATTCTCGGAGTTAAACTAGAACGGATTAGAAGTGGTACTTTCACTTTTTAAAATTATTTTTCAATGTAAAATAATGTTTCAATGCTAATAAAAACCCATAAAATTTTTCAGATACAGAAACTCCCAGTAATGAAGTATACAATTTAAAACGGAGGTAAGCATTTCAATTTTATTTCGCTGACTTTATATTTTATATCAGTTCATACCCATATGAACGCTTTACAGACTTCCACAGACTCAGTCACAGAGATGCATTCACATAATACGCGAGAACGGCAAAGCACATAGACATGCTGTTTCATTCAAAAGTACACTGTGTATGCATGCATCTCTGTGACTGAGTCTGTGGCACTTTGTACAGCGTTCATTTGGGTACGCGCTAATTTATTTGTAAAACAATGGCAGAACATTCGAACGAAACAAAGTGGCACACATTCACAACTGGTATGAAAAGCAATTAAATAATGTTTCAAACCCGGTGGACATGCATGAGAAGAATACGTTGAATAAGGTAAAAAAAATTTAAAACTTGTTAAATCCTGTGTAGAATTCTTCTTTAAAGATCTTTTGATTGATTCGATTTGAAACAGCTGTTCGCCCTTTTGAATGAGCATCGTAACACAGATTGGTTACATTGGTCATTATCTAAGAAATACTTATACCGATTAGAAGATTTCCCCAGTATTGGTAAACGAATGCTGTGAACATGTGAAATTCATTTAAATTCTAAATTTAAGCCTATATTATCAGATCGTAGTCGAATTGAAGATTTTCTTCGCATAAATGGTATGGATATAAACCAGAGAAAATAAAAAAGGAGAGGTTAGGTCACGAAGAAACGGTGAAAATTCTCATTGGTCAATTCGCGCCAAATGTGAATTTTAAAGATGAAAAAGGACGAACTCCCTTGCATGTGGCTGCCTGGCGTGGTAATTGCAAAAGAATTACATAAAAAATGCGGACAATCAAACGTTATTTATTTCTTTGCACAGGTCGTGATGAAATGGTGAAAATTCTGATTGATCATGGTGCGAATGTAAATTTCAAGGATGCAAACGGATGGACTCCTATAAAAGTGGCTGCCTCGTTTGGTAATTCCAACGAAAATTCATCAAATATCCAGGCAAAAAGTCAAAACCGTTTCATTTCTCTGTTCAGGTCGGCATGAAATGTTGAAAATTCCCCTTGAAAATGGAGCCAACAATAGGCTTACTATTAGTAATAGAAGAACTCCAATGGTAAATATATGAAAAAAAAAATCAATAACTTTGTTTGTGTAATGTATTTATATCTCATTCTTTTAGGCAAGCACAGTTCGATGGCGCTCGTAACTCGGCTGTCATAATGTGGTTTTAATCATCCTATTATTAATATATAGGATTATTTTACTGTAAATGTTTTAAATTACCCAATTTTGATGTTGAGAAAAAATTATTGAAAAGGCATGGGATCGTACATATGTTCAATATATTGTTATTATATGATTGTTACGAGCTCACTTGCCGCTTGATTTCCAGAAGTCTCTCTTATCAATATCTATGAAAAATAACGATCAAGAATATTATATCTGTTCATTAGAAATTATGGTTGGATTTCTATCATGTTACAAGCATACTAACTACTATATTATCCAATGTACAGTTTTTGTTCAACTTTTCAACATGAAATACCAAGAGTTATTCCTTTAAAATCACTTTCGATTGCAGTTTTTGTGGTAAATTAGCTATTGATATTTTGAATTTGATTTTAAAGACACCTCTTCTATCGGCACAGTAAAGCACTTTTCAGAGCACCAAACTTTTTTGGGCACCAAAAAAGTCTCATTTCAAATTACTGTATGGAAAAGTTTTTAATAAGGCAATTCAAATAGGTTGCAACTCTATTTTCTAAGAATATGTGTGAAAAACTTTTCGTAAATATTCAAAGGTTGCCCGTGAGTATATTTGGTTGTCTTGGTCATATGCGTTGAATTTTAAACAAGGAACAAGCGCACTCATCCGAACCTTTCATACATATTATTTATTTAAATACTTTACATACATTCTTTATTTGTCAAACAACACATAGATCAGTGCTGTCCAACATGGTGGCCACTGGGCCACATTTGGCCACCGAGACAATTTCAAGTGGCCACGAGAAGATTTGATTTCCATGATATATCATATTTAATTTTCAATGATTTAACATCAATTTGATAAACTGAACCGAACAAAGAGCAGCAATAGAAATAAATTCGCTACTGTAAAATTCTCAATAACGCTCTATTTAACATAAACATTTGATAAAAACCGTGCTGTTTTTTCGTTTGTAGCTTCATTTCAATTTTTCATCAAAAGTGTGTAATAAGCAATAATTTTGTATGCAAGCAAATTTGTTTTGATTGGATTCGGTCGATGAATCTTGTCGAGACTTGTTTATGTAACAATGCTGTCGAGTTCGTCATTCGCTTTCATTCAAACCAATTCAGTGAAGAATTCGAGCTCGGCTACGACACAGACATTTTTTTCAGTATCTCAATATTTTGATTAAAGCACTCGATTCACGATTTTCGGATTTAAAAAAATTTCATTTGGCATTCAAGTTTTTGAAAAATCCATTTCTTTTCAATCAAAATGAAATTTCAAAATTTGTTCGATCTTTTCAATACAAAAAAAACTCACTTGGAGTTTGATATTTCGCTAATAAATGAAGAAACTCATTTTCCAAATGAAATGAGTGATGCATTGTGGAAGCGATTGCTATTAAATTGTAACTTTTTGGTGCTCAAAAATATTTTACCAAGATTTCTTTGTATGTTCGGCTCAACATATGTTTGTGAGAGCACATTTTCCAGCCTTACACAATGCAAATACAAACTCCGCAGTGCATTATCTCAGGAAAATTTAGAATCGGAAATTCGTTGCAAACTTTGTGAATCCAAGCCCAATTTAACTGAATTGACCGAAAATAAAAGTTGTCGACGATCTCATTAATGATTGAATAAAGAAACATCAAATGTTTTACGACATTTTTGGGTTTTTTCTCATTGATTGAAAAAGTGGCCACCGGCTCGATCTCAGGGCCACTATTTTGGCCACAGCAGAAAACAAGTTGGACAGCACTGACATAGATTCTTAAAAACTTGCAAATACTGAAATGGTAATTTATCATATAGCCATGGATAGTGTGCGCTCAAATAGTTTACAATTTGATGCAAATAAGTGTTGTACAGAGAGACAAAAATTTTGCACAGACTTTACGCGTAAGCGGCACAGCACAGAAATGTGCTATTTCAACGTACACCGTGCAACGTGCATGCATCTCTGGAACCTATTTTACAACATAATTTTTCAATAAGAACATAATAATTATTGGAAAGAAAATATTTGAAAAAATGAGAAACGTCACTCGGATCCTCAATACACATGGCCTATCAAAAGAGAACTTGAATTTTTCCCCTCAAACTTTCACTTTATATTGAATCAATACCAAATCTAAGACGGCTCTGTCTATGTCCTTTTTGAGGCCGCGAGAAATAACGGCATATATATGCTACACGCTCAGAGCGAAAGCAAGATAGGTTATATGGGAATCTCATATCTGCGCAAATTCAACGCTGTGCAAATTTTCTGAATAATAAATAGTACGAGCAAGATGCTTTGATTTGCTGTTAAATGAGAAAAAAAAACGATAAATTATTATTTGAACATTAAGCAGTGTTACGAAACTTACTTTTACATGAACTTTTCGTTTCAATTATGCAGTTGTTTTCGATTCGATTCAACATAGATTGGGTTAAAATATAAGTTCTCAACAATTTTTTTCAAGGAAATATGAGCTTTGTTTTAATATTAATTATACTTAGTGTCCGCTAGTGTCGGTATTCACAAAGAATTTAGGGGAATCTTTACTCATAGAAATCGGTATTGAATCCAATCGGAATGATAAATTGGAAATTTTGTTCTGAAATGCTTAATAATCGGAATTGAACTTTTTCATAAAATCAGATATGTCATCTCGCAACACTATTTTTCGTTTGTTTCTCAACGGTCCACTTGAACAACGGTCATCTTTTAGGAAATCTAGAAACAACTAAAATTATGGTTTTTCGAGCTTGTTTGTTTAATTTCATATTTAAACGTACACTACATGGATTGTCGTCACAATTTAGTGCATATTTCACAAAGAAGTGAAGCGTACAGACTACGCGTACCACTACGTTTAGGAAAAAAAGAAAATTACTAAACGTCGTGGTACGCGTAGTCGTAACGTTTCGCCATTTTGGTATTTCATAATAAGATTATTCTTGTGAAATTCGTCTAAAAATCAAGTAGTAAGAGCAGGATGAGTGGAGTATCTGCAAAATAAATAACTTGGAGTTGAGAATGCCATCATCGAATTTGTACCAATGAAAATGTAACCTTTGCAAAAGTTTCCAATGTACAAGTAATTAGGTTGAAACCGGTGAAATAGACTTTTTGCTGCGATCGAGAAATGATCAAGATAAGGTATTTTTGCCACACAACCGGGCTATCGTACCAGTTGACTTCATAGGCAATGCGACCGATTGAAACCATTTGATCGGTAACATGTGTCGCGAAACGGCAGAAAACGTATGGCCAGCACAAAGACGATACAATATACAGAATGTCTTGGGCAAACGAAATCAAATTTAGTTCTAACTGAAAGAAGATCCAATGAAAATAGGTAAAATTAGAAAGGCTTTCGATTTCAAAAAAACACATTCAAAACTAAAAACACATACGTTCTCCATTCGATACATTGATATGGCCAGAAACACTGCGTTCACCGGGAGAAGAGAAAAGATTGTTCCACCATTTATATCGGCTACCATTCTGAAAATGCTGTCGAAGAAAATCTCCTTAGCTCTAGTTTCTCTTTCCGCAAAATTTACTAGTGAACGGCAAAAAATCTGTACTCACTCTATGACTTTAACATGCAAATCAATGGCTTGGTGAAGATTCTCTTGAATATCTCGACGGAGTTTGTGGTAAGCGGTTCGTTTCTTCACCTGCCGGATTTGATCAATATTTTGCTTTAGAGAGGCAAATATCAGTTCCATGTGCTTTCGAATACTATCGATGTAAATGCAGCAACACAAAAAGAATGATGTCGTTGATATGACGCCCATTGAGTAATTGAATGACATTACACATTGAATGAACCACAATAAATACCATCCGCAGAGGGTTGTGGTATCAAAAGGAACCACCATATAATATGGCAAAGCGATCGAAGTTGGATCAGAGTTTGCCAAAAACACGAAATAAATGGACTGCACGAATTTAGTCAACAAAAGCCCTTCAATGAACATTACATAACTGTAGACCATCGTTTTGGTGTATTGTCGACACTTTCTCTCGGTGTTCCAATACAGCTCAGCCACATCGAACGTATGTCCTGAAGTTACGGAACAAAAAATTAAAACTTTCGAAAGTATATCTAGAAAAAATGAGTACAAAAGCTTTGCGTCGGTTGTGATATTGAACTAAATGAATGGAAAATTGCATCAGAAATACCAAAAAATTACCTTCATCGACAATCTCTTGCAGTTTTTGTTGCAACAATTTCACTTGCTTCATTTTCAATCCGACACTCAAGTACATACCTGAACATTAGGAACATGCCAAAGTTCAATGAGATGAAAAATAAGCTAAATCATTGATTGCAATCAATCGCAAAAGCGATCGAAGTAAAAAAATCTATTGAGGGTGCAGGATGGACACATACCGCCACACTGGACTCCGGCAATCATGATATAAATCGCTTCTAGAGCAGCACCAAACTGTGAAAAATTCTTGTATGCAAACATAGCACATGATGTGATGGAAAATGTGCATAAAATGAACAGCACCAGATAGGTCACCGGTAATTTGAAGAACTCATTAGTTGGTTCGGTTAAACGATGCGAATGAATACCCAACAAAGCCATCAACTCTTGATTATGCTTCAGCACTTTGAATTTTGCCATTTTTTTTCTTTTTAGTTCTCCTGATGTCGTTTAATTACTTTGCTTTAGCAAAGAAGATCCTTTTGTACAGTTCTAGTCACAAGTAAAATTCCAATGTCATTTAAATCGTTCAAAATTGTCCTCATTTCGATTTCAAAACACACCGACAAACATCAATAACCCTGGGAATGTTCAATTGCTTGGGAATTTTACCCTTTACTCAAATTAAATTGGTTCGGTTTGATTACTGCATTGAACTGCTTTGATATTTAATAGCTTTTCTTCAGTGGATGTTCTCCATTGTGACTTGATAATGTTTCATAATTGGCAGTCAAGCTTTAACTGAAAAAATAATTGTAGTTTATATACGTGAGCGATGTTGATTGCCCATTGCTAGTTGGTACTGAGTGCCAAATGAATTATAGTGGAAAATGAGAGAGACATCATCAAAAATGCAGGTAAAGATTTGGAAAATTCCATTTAAAATGCATATGAGAAATCCATGAAACATATTCGCTGTGTCGTGATAATATGGACAAGTTTTTTTTAAATGAGTTCCGATTGTGTTTCATATAGCAAATCCGGTTACCGATATATCTATCGAAAGGGGATAGACATCAGCTAAACTGCAGGTCTGTATGTATGTCACGAGTATTCGGCCACATTTTTAATTCATGGCTTTGTTGTTATGCGTGCCGTTTGATTTCTCGCGGCGTCGAGAAGGATTTTAAAAATGCAGTTTGTTCTGACTGTCGTAATTAATTTTTCAAACGTTTGAAATACTATCTTATTTTCGTGTTTTCTGTTTCTATTCGTATGTCTAGCGGATAACCATAAATTATTTAATTCAATAATATTATCTAAATTTTATGGGGAATTTTTGAAATATAAGACATACACACATTTCGCATTGAAATGCTTAAAATAATTGTCAATGAATCTAACCTATGGCTGCAACAAATTGTTTCTAATAAAGTTATTCTAATCCTTATAAATATTTTATCGATTTGATGACAATACAGACAGATATTCAATTTTGGGAAGTCGAAGCGAAGTCATTCATAAGATGAATATTTTATTATCTTCAATTGACGCGAGCCACAAAGAACACCGAAAGTCGCTCGCTATTGAAGAAATTGAACTACGCATTTATATTGTAAGGGAGAATCCACTCATTTGCGTCCTTCTTTATATTTAAGCTGTATCATAGTAATGGGCAGAGTTGAAATCGCCAAAATTCTGCAAGAGGCTGAAAAAAATCAACCAAAGAACAAAAACTAGCAATCAATTTGATCGCAGCTGGAGGTGAAATCAAAAGCTTCGTCAATGAATTTTCAGCCATAAGACATATTACCATCAGCTTCCACTGGCTATATACAATTATCTTTTTTCTTTCAATTCAATTTTCATTGTAATTTCTATCTATATGACTGTAAATTAAAGTGTCAGAACTCTGTCATCACAAAATTTAATGATTCATTTTTAGCACTACATGAAATGTAGAGCTACTAATCTGCTTTTTTTTTCTAGATACTTTTTGAGTGATGAAACAAATTATGGTGAATTTGAATTTTATGCTCATATTTTTTATTTAATTTAAAACAGGTGCACTAACGACAAAAAATAAGTGCACAACATCTCAAAGCGCCAATCAAATTTTTATTATCGAATGTTTTTTAAAAATTACATTAATTTTTCGTATAGTATTTTTCTGAGTCTTGAACAGAATTAAAGTGATTTTAGATTCTATGCTCATATTATTTATTTAATTTAAACCAAAGGCAGTATATTTCACAAAAGAAAAAAAAACCAAGATCTTGTAATTCATTTTGAAAATAAATATATTACTTCAAAGTTACTTTGATGAAATACATTTCATGTAGTGCGCCAAAAAATAGTTTGTTGTGGAACAACAAAATAGATTAAATAACTAAAAACTCAAGAACGGTCTTTTTTTTTCTTCATGGGAACTCCATTCGAAAATAACCAGAGATAGATTATACATATCCATATAAATTGCATTTATATGTTGTGTATTTTTATTCGGTACTTAGCGCGCATAAAAAGACAACGAAACTAGCGTACTACGTAGTTGATAAATCGTTTCGAAGCTTTTGTGATAAAAATCATTTGATCATCTGTTACGGTAAGCTGGTTTTATATATTGATCTCATACTATAACTTGTACTTGTATTCAATTCACTGTAAAATGTTTGTAAACACCTGACATCAAAGAATATAGAGACTCTTGTGCAACTCATGTCAGTTCAAGTTCATACAATTTTTTTTTCTTCATTCGTTTTCAATGGATCATTCATAAGAAAGTCAATTTTTTCTTTTTCATTTTAATCCGACCTGTGCTTCTCTTGGTTCTTACCAATGTATTTGACGTGACAGTGAGTAGCGGTGGCGCCTAAATAGAGTCTGCGGCAAGTCTAGGAACTATCAATACTTCTTGTTGTTGCAAAATTCATGACAACAACAACAAGTATTGATAGTTCTTAAAAATGTCACAAATTGCTAATACATCTTATTTAGGCGCCACCGCTATCTTGCGCCGGCTAAAAGTATATTTTAATCGTAAACAGATTGTTTTGATCTGTATTAACCTGTTTCGTATTTGTTTATTTGTACTACATCAACTTCGTGGTCACGCAGCTGTATGTTCCGAATTCATGTTATCCTACATGACCGGTTCAATTTGATTTAATTAGCACGTTTTTTATAGCCAAAAAAAGTGTTGAATTCGGGTTTTACACGCTGAATCATATGCATAATGGAGTTAAGCTTAATTATCATCTTCACGAAAGACTCTTCAGTGTCATTTCATTTTCTGTTCTGGCCTCCGATCAGTTGATAATTGTCCTATGGCTGAGACGGTCATTGCTAAAAATATGGTGAATATTTTTTCAACTTGCCAATTGTTACCTTATAAAATCATTAGTTTGTATCATTTACAGAGGTTCTACGGTGTCATTTTTGTGCTGTGCATTTTTCTTGGTGTCGATTTTGTTCAATCGTTTGAAGGTTGCGCTAATCGATTTGAAAGCTATTTCCCAAAATGTAATTGTACCGGAGAAAACATTGGTTGGTCGTTCGCTCAACAGAAATGTACGACCATATGTCCATCAATAATAAGTCAAGGCAAATATCCAGACTGTAAGTGTCGATTCGGTGATGAATATGATAACAAAACGAACTCGTGTCCAAATCCAATTTGTCCTCCCAATACAACGGCCGATTCAGTGTATCCAAACTGCAAATGCACCGAAAAGAACTTCGAGTACAACGATTACTTCAATGTGTGCGGTCGCGTTTGCCCTGAAAACAGCACGGGCCGCTTTCCGAATTGCAAATGTGACGATGCGCTAGCTGGCTTCAGCAAAAGTAAGTACTTCAAATTAAATGGAGCAAAACGTTAGAAAGTTACATCGAATTTTGGTCTATTTAATATGATAACTTCATCGAAAGTCAGGTATTGAATCGATGATTGATTTGAATTACAGCATTTTTCGTGTGCAAACGCTGTCCACCAGGCAGTAAACCAGATTTTTTATATCCAAACTGCAAAAGTGCAACCAATCCTAATGCCACATTTGGTGAATATCAAAACATCTACACCGAGTGTCCACCAAGCACGTATGGAACTGATTACGACTGCCATTGCAAGAATGGAAACAGTATGTATAACCAATTTGCAGCAACACCTTCTAAATAACAGAAGATAGTTATTCAACTATACTCGGTTTAGTATTATATCAACTGCTTGAGGTATCAACATATTTTCCCTTTTTTTTATTTCAAATCCAAATGTAGTTTTTAAATCCGGTTATTTTGATGATCCATACGAAAGAGTTGATGAACTCGATGGATATTTGGAAATGGAAGAAGAAGAAAAAGAGGAGGAATCTGAGTCAAAATCAAATTCTAAACGAGAAACAAACTCACATTCTGTATCAAAATTAGCGGTAAATTTTACATTTACTTTTTGAGCGGAAATTTTGTTTCATATCAGTTCAATTTTCACATATCCTTAGGCTTTAGATTCAGATCCATACTGTTCGCACTGTCCCAATCCAAATGAAGTATTTCCAAATTGCACGTGCGAAGAAGGAAAAGTGTTTGATGGGCTGTACTGTCGTCGATGTCCTCCGAATGCAAGCGGATTATATGGAGAATGCAAGTGCGAAGGACAAGCAACATACTTGAAGGAAATCAACCGATGCCGTGCCTGCCCTAAGAAGAGGTATATCGTTTATTGTCAATTCATTTGATGTCATCATTTTGTGTATGAACAAGTATGTTATCACCTTTAAGGCATACTGTACATACTGCCAAAATGAAAATTGATTCATTTTTGTTTTCAACTTTGACATTCGTTACATTATTTTAATCTTTGTATTTACATTCTACACTAAAGCACCGGCAAGTATCCAAATTGCGTCTGTGAAGATCCACTTTTCTATGACACTAAGAAGAATAAATGTATCGGCTGTCCGGAAGGAACAACTGGCCAATTTCCCAATTGTCGTTGTCAAAATGAAACTGCGGTCTTCGTTCCACCTTGGAAAATTTGTCGTGAATGCCCTGAAAATTCAGCAGGTTAAAAAACATATTATTATTATTATTGAATTTCTCATAAGAAAATTTATTCATTTCTTTCTCTTTGTCATCATCTAATTTTTGATATAGGTCGTTTTCCAGATTGCACTTGCACCGAAAACGATCATATCTATAGTGCTTACATTAACGAATGTTACATTGAGTGCGGCAATGGAACGGGGATTCACCCAAAATGTTACTGTGGCCAAAAATTCGATAGAGCGTATGATGTTGAGACGAGATTCTGCAAACCTATCAGCTATTCCGGTCGTTCATGTCCACCGGGATCAGTTGGTATTGCTCCCGATTGTCGTTGTGCTCATGGAAATTTTCTAATTTATGGCTGGGGCTGTTTTCATGCATATGTCTTTGGCCCAACAAATTTTCCATGTGATAAATGGCCACAGTGCGATCTAGGTATTGATCGTAATACACTACTCAGCTTGGTTGGGTGAGGCTTTAAACATGCTCTACAAAGGATTGAAAATCCATTGATTACATGCAAATTTATGATTAAATAAATAAAAAAACAAGAGAAATGTAAACGTTTTGAAATAAAAAAAAAAACACTTTGCAAAATATAAGAGAACTTTCGAATTCGCCTGAAGATATGCAATAACCGATTACTGATGTGCTTTTCAAGGTCATTGTTTTTATTTATGAACTTTTCATTCGTGAAGTTGATGTCATTCTCATGGGCATCAATTGGATTTTTTCGAAAATATGTAATTTATCGAACATCACAAGCAGATAAGCCAAAAAATCACCACTTTATCCATTTGTCCGTAAGTTTTTTCTCTTCCACTGGAACTTAATCAAGAATGTGAACTGACAAGTTTGAGAATAAAAAAGGTGAATGTCAACAATTTATGTGTACTTCTTTCATTCATTCATATGTTATCTTATCTTCCATCCATGTTACCTTAGTCCCAAAAATATTCGATTGTTGAAAAATAATGGGAGTGCCGTGTATTTCATCGTTCCAGCGCACAGGTAACAAACGAATAACAAACACAATCGTTTCAATAGCTAAATCAGTGCCATTGTTTGTATGAATGTGTGTGTGTATAGGTGCGTTTGTACACAAGCATTCTTTTAATCCGGTTCATTCAATTGGAAGTGATATCCCCTCTTATTTTTTTCGTTTTGAACTCTTATTCATGAAAGATTATTGTCATTGTAATTTAAACACGTAGAATAGGTAGGCACAACGGCATTGAGCTGTAAGAGAAGAAACATAATTCATTTAGTAGCATATCTGAGCGTAGCGTGATCAATACATGTTTGGAACAACGGAAGACAAACCCACTTGTTGTGTTTATGGCAATACACTCCGACCGTATAATCGTGTGATATAGCTGTCTCAATTTTAGACGTGATGACTCTACAGCATGTTGTGTTTACAGTGCACACATTAGTATTCGCTGAGCCTATTATCTCCTCGTTTATATTTAGCGCTCAAATGAGATGTTAATGAAAAGATCACATGTCAGTGGGTTCAACGAAATGAGAATACGTTATAATATAACACACATGCATGTGCATTAGACTGCTTCAAAAAAAAAAGTTGTCCCTCATCTGAAATGTCCAGCCAGTTTCGAAAAATATACCTCAAAAAAATAGGTTTTGTCTAAAAAAACGACATGGGTACCATAGAAATTGGTGAAGCAAGCCCCATATCAAAATTTTGATGACAGAGTTTTCGGAAGCCAATTCATATCGCAACATTTCGACTTAAATCATTTTTC
>NW_022595281.1:46364-55221 GCF_009176505.1 Sitodiplosis mosellana
TCATATGTGAAATTTGATACCAATGAAGGAATTTAATATTTTTAGTGAATAAAGTGGGCGAAATAAAGCATGAACATTTTGATGTCCGTGAACATCAATATTGGTGACCAGCAAGCTTCAATTTTTTTCCACTACGAAGTACACGGGCGCTGCGTGTACGAAACGTCGCTTGTATGGTGGATGTCGCGTGGATGAATCCATCTTTTCTGTAGTCATATTTAAATTTTTGCACTTGCACATTACTAAATTTCATTTGCTACCCATTCTTTCACCATAGATTCCTTTTGCACCACTCGACTTCCTCCTTAAACGAATAGACATGCCATGCGCAGTGTGTCTAGAGCCATACGGAAACGATAATATTGTAGGATTTCAGTGTGGGCATTCGTTCCACAAATCCTGCATTGATAATTATCGCGAAACATGGATGCAAAGTGGCCAAAGGGGTACTAGGTAAGTAGTAAAGAAATGAAATGAATTGAAAATAAATTAACTTTCCTCCTTCAACGTTTAAGTTACCCACTATGGGCTAGGTTTTTTGCCAAGTTAAGGTACCCATGCCCACTATGCCGACAGCGGCTTGTAAATCAACATCCGGTCTTTTTCAACTTTGGTGCCGAAGACTGTGCACATTCATTAAATGCACAGTGCCAGATTGTTCCAGAACAACAAGAAGTCATTTTGATGGATGAAAATGTTGATCATAACTTTAATAACAAGATGATCAACATGGAGAATGCTCATGCCCATGCCCATGCAGCCCCAAATGACATTTTTCATGTAGGTGCAGATGATAGTGACACACAAGAGAATATAAGTCCATGTGTTGCCGCCAATTTAATTGGATTAGTCATCATCATTGTCTTCATTATTGCCATCATCGTCATCGGGACATTCCATCTAGCATATTCATCACTAGATTAGTCAATTTGTCTAACAGTTTATATTTGGCTCACACATTGGGGTATGCGTATCAATATTGTAAAAAATGAATTTTGACAGTCGCTGCGGTGTAGTAAAGCTCAACCATTTAAGCTAATTATCTTAATCTTTATCTTTATCTTTTTTTCTTTTTTTTCATATCCATTGATTAGTTGTATTTTGATATTATCTGTTAATTAGATCAATTTGCCTCTTTGCTTTTTTCAATACATTGCTTTTTTAGATAGTTTAAAATATCGGTGAATTTGTTTTCGGTCAATATAGGTGAGTAATTCCTATCGAAACTATTTTAATCCATCTTGATAATTCACTAAAATTGTATCGATGGTAAGTTCTTATTGGAAGCCATGCAAAAATTGTATTTTGAACTTCTGATTTCATTCTTCTGCTGTTAAAGTGTGGAACTATGTTAGGTAAGTTAAAACATTTGAGAAAAACTGAAAGAAATTGGCCAATCTTGTCATGTAAAGGTAAAGTGAAGGCACTGTGGGAATTTTTGTTTCGCAAAAGTTTGGCAACGTTGCACAATTCCCTAAAAATATCGATGTGCGAACGGCTAATGAATTCGTTGCATTAATCTTGCTCACATTATGCTGAGAGATGGACATGAAAAAGCACAAAGCAGAATTGGAGACAAAAAAATAAAGAGCGTGCATAATTGAGTCGGACAGTTTGGTCACTGCTCAGCCCACAGTTATGAGCTTGAGCACGATTGATTTCATTGTGGAATGAGGATCGATATGCTAAATGGCCTGAGACGGCGACGTTATTTTTATGTGGCATGCTTGCGTTATGATTTCCTTTCCTCTTCGACTCCATGTAAACATATTATGGACTTAAAGCGGCACAGATAAAAAAATGTGGTGCGAAGTGTTCTGAAAAACTGGCTTAGGTGAACACTAAACACCCGCATCGCACAGCCAAATTGACAACGGGCTGGAATGAGGTAATCACGACGGCATTTTATGATCTTGTTGTTTCCAAGAAAAAAAATTGAAAGTAACAGAACGAAAACGGCGAAGAAGAATTCTTTGTTTCGCATTACATAGTTTTGTAAGCGAGCCGAATCGAGACGGACTTTGTGTTGTATTTGTACAGTTCACACAGAAAATTAATCGCAACCTAACGTCTTACTTGAAGTTTTACGTGAACATGAGCACAATCGCTGCCGAGTCAGTCGGGGTGTATACTGTATATACTCATTACTCACTGAACATTCAATGATTTTCTGTCTTGCGCATTGCGTATTGTGGAAATCCATGGAAACACTTTCAGGGATGAAGAAGACGTATGTATAAGAATGTCGCCATTGTTTGCATCCCCGGTGATACCACCGTCAAATTATCCATTGCATCGTTGTCCATATTCTAGAATGAGCGTAATTATTCTCAAATTAATTGATTTGTCCAAGTGAAATATTGGTTGTGAAAATGGAAACATTTAGCAAAAAATTGATACTGGAAAGACTGTAATTGCAATGGTAGAAAAAAAAAGGAAGACTCCAACTATTTCAGTCACGGCTATATTGAATGATGAATGATGTCAGCAAACGAACAATTCTCGGATTATAAATCGGAATATGGAAGAGATATAAGACTAGAAACAGCGTACCAATGCACCAAAGCACCCATATGCAGCCAAATTGCTATTCCGTCGACTATATTGATTTCAACTTGACAATCGCGTCGAAAAAAGAAATATATTTCACCAAAGAAAAGTACGAAATTACAAGAGAAGAAGTATGCAACGAGAGAGAAAATAAAAAGAAAGAAGAAGGAACCTTGAAGTGTCCCAATGTAGTCAATCACCTCAGGCAACTAGAATATTATATGAGTACATATCTTTTATGTGCAATGGGCATGTACACTATGTGTTTCTTTGACAATGTACATGTGTATATAATAACTCATGTCCATCCGGATTACATAGCTCTGTCTCTTGGTGTTTACCCGCTTGACCTGCTAACACCATCTTCAAATCTGTTACTATGCAGATCCAGTACAGATATCACGTCGCATGCCGCTGAAGAAACAGTACCGAAAGAAAAATGAAACAAAAAACATCAATAATAACAATCGAACGCTTTGCGGATTAGCGAGTGTGTATCTCATTTGCTTGTGGACTGAAAATTATTGTTGCAAAAGGCTTACGCTGTATATAATGCGGCTGGAAACGTTTACTCATGCTTACATACGGCGTAAACCTTTTGCAACAGAAATGTCTAGTTGGGTTTTCATCTCATTTTTTTATCATTTCATTTTTTGTCTTTTTGTCTTTTGCCCCATATTACACTTTCTCACGTTGTTGTAATCGCCTCAACTGCGTACATGCACACCGATATTGCACGAAAAATTCTTCTTTTTCTCCATCGAACAAGAATGTATTGAATTCCTTTGAAAAAAATCCAAAATAAAAATAACATCAACAACAAATGAGTATTGGATTACATATACCGACCGCGTGGAATGGCGAATCAGTGAAAAAAGTAACAGCCAAATTTGTTTACTATAGACGGCAGTCAGACGATGACGTAGCTTGTGGAAAAATAAACACAAACAACATATGGATTGTTGCAGAACGATAGAGCGAAGAGAACGAAGTAAAGAATCGAGCAGTGCAGTAATTTTCAAACCACTTTAAAGGCTGGAGTGGGACAATCAGCTGTTTTTAATTATCGTTGCTTTTATTTTCATTCATTCTCATGGGATGAATGCAAGAGCCGCTAACGGTGAAAATGAGTCCTTGCTGTTTTCTATCTCTTCTTTTAATGCGTTCGAATTTTTCTCTCGGATTGAATTTGAAAGCAAGCGCGTTGTTTAATTGTTTTTTATCTTCCAAAAGACTCATCCATTCACATTTCTTTGCTTTGTCAATTCAGGCAGTATTTGAATCGACCGCGAAAAAAAAACAGTTGTCGCCACTCGAATACACACATAAACTCATACACACAAACAAAACATTCGTTTTATTTGCCACGTAGCTTCGTTTCTCTATTTATATACAGAATACAATTCATAAGCAACCCGAATGATCGTCCATTACCCTAAACGCATCGCACAAATACATAGCACGTTATGGGCATTGCGCTCAAGCGAACGGAATAGTCAGTACGCGCGTTGATAGAAAGAATTCAAATTGGAGGGAAAAAAATCCCAACAGCATACGAAAACAAATGAACTGGATAAATCCGGTTTTGAATGAATTAAAAGAATCACGGCTTACAAGTGAACGAAACAATAACATTTTCTTTCCATTTTTCTACGCCAGTATGAGGATATAGGGCCAGAAAAGGAAAGAAAGAGACAGTAAATAGCCAATGTTGTAACGTTACTAAGTGAGAAAAAAAGTGCAGTCTCTTATTGTTTCTGTGATTTTTTTCAACGCTGTCGAGCGCGAGGGAAGCATTTCATGAGCAAAAAGCATTTCCATACCCACCAAAAAATTCTCCTGTCGTCGAAAAAAAAACACTCAATAAAAGCATACGAAAAAAATGACCAAAAAAAAAAAAAACAATTCAGATGGTGTGCGTTCGGTTTACTGCCGGTGATTCATATCGCTAGAGAGAAAAACGTACATTTTTCACTCTCTCTCTCTCTCTCTCTCTCTCTCTCTCTTCCTCTCTCAGAGTAGAAGAATACGACCATAAAAAAGCGACGAATGAAAGCGAAAAAAAAAAAACAAAAACTTGGGCCTTCCGACTAAGCGCGAGAGAAGAAACAAAACATGCCTATACATTCACATACGATAGCCGCTACACCGTTAATGAACACGTTGTTCGTGTATATGTGGGATCGTAAGAATGTGAGACCGCGACATACATGTAAATTGTGTTTGTTTTGCGTGTGTGTTTGATCGTATGGATGGTAGTCGTGCAGTAGCAATGGGTTACATAGTATTAGTTTTTCACTAGAATCATTATTATAAATCGTGTCGCGTTTCATTCCATTTTTTTCTCTCTTGTTATTTGGATGCTTTTTTCACTTTTTTTTGTTGCATCCAATTGTTTTGTTGGATTTTGGACATAGCATAGGTAAGTGTTTCCGTGAATATTTTCTAAGAAGTTTTTCGATTTTAATGAACTGTGTGCACTTAGTGGATATGACTGTGTGTGAAACTCGTGGATAAAAAAAAATTAAATAAAAATAAAATTTTCGATTGAAAACCCAACTAATGGTGATGCATTTGATTGAACGAAGCGAAATAGATGTATCGAATATTACTTCATTCAAATCTTCGATTCTCTCTCTCTATCTTTTCCACATCTTTCTTCTGCGACTTAATTTCGCAATAAAAACACATAGATGCTCAACTCAAATGGATTTATTCCTAGGCAAAATTCCATAGCCATTCCATTTTCAAACATTCTAGTGTGGTTCGAAACAAACTCATATTTCGTATGTAGCGCTTGTTTTTTTCATTCTTCTTTCACTATCAACTGGGGTGCGCCCAACTCATTTAAAATGAATATGTAAACAGACCAAAAAAATACATAAACTAGATGAACAATCTGATAATTCGTCAATGCCATAAGAATCCATTCATTGAAAACTCTTCTTCTGCTTGTCCACTGTTGAGTTTCGGTATTTGGTAACATTTTCATCTCAATCAACAGATATTCTGTACATAGAGTAAAATACCTTCGTGTGAGCAGATTTAGTATATTTTTGCCGAAAAGTTCCCACGTTGCTCCAGCTGCACACGATCATTTCACCAGTGAATGTATAAAGTTTGGAACGAAATGGTGATTTCAGTGCAATAGACAGAGACAATCAATTACCAATTCCACGATTTTTTTTTTGATCAATTTTTTCTTCTTTTCCAGTATAGACAACGAAGCTACAAAAACACAATCTCCCAAAAAACAACAAAGAAGTCTTTGTTTTAAATCAAATGTTCATAGTCAAGATTGACTGAGGTGCAAGCATCGAAGTTTTCAAATCAATCGAAGCCAAATAAATCATCACACGTCAACCAATATCAGCGCAGTAATTCTAAAACACACGCCGTAAGAGCACAAGGTAATCACAAAATATAATCAGCGAGTACAGCTGCTCATAATTTCGCGTTATTCTTTTTGGGTCAAGCTCTTTGTCTACGCAGATCATTAAGAGTTAAAATTTATAGCATTCATATTGAGTTTAATGCATCGTCTAAAATGAATAGATTTGATTCAAATGACGAGATTCTTTTCCCTTTTCAACTCCATAGCCATTTCATTTCGACGAATTTAGTTTTCGTTTGTGGCCACTCAAAGCGTAGCATGCGTGCATTTGTTTATTCTTCATTCATTCTCAACTGTACACATGCACGCAGTTCAATTGAAACAATATGAAAATAGGCAAAAAAACACACAAACTCACTCACACCTTCCACACAATCTGTCTCGTCATTTTTGCATCGCGCGTTCTTTTGGTTCCCTTTCGAATTAGCTGCGTGGCGACATAAAGTCGCCGACATGGCATAAATTTTTATCCGTATATGCGTATGGACTTTTAGACAATTTGAATGAAAAAATCCTTTTTTTCCTAGATTGAAACGGAACATTTTCTGTTACACTTCATATTTACTTGATTTTGAATGAATTTGAACTGTTAATAGCTAATCATATAGGCAAAAGAAGTGATATAAATAAAATCACTTTTTAATTGAATGAATTGTTGGTGTTGAATTTTATTGCGTTCTCTGCAATATTGCCGAATATGATTAGAGTTAGGCATTCAATGACATTCAACATTGAGATAATTTTAGTTTTAATGGAGATTGAACGTATGTTATGCAGTTTGTTGATAAAGGTGTTGTTACGGATGTAAGAGAACAAATATGTATTCGTGATTTCAAAAGGTAAAGGTGATTTCAAACGAAATTTCGATTTTGTGTTTTCAAATATGTATTCGTGATTACTTTTGAGTGCTGACGTATATCTTTATACTGTAGTACTTAAACTTATAAGCCAAAGTTCAGTGAATTCAAACACCACCGATCGCTTAAAATTAAGTTGAATTCATCGCCAAAAGATAATCTAAGCATGTTTTGACGAATGATGCGAATGAAATGACAACTTGTTTTCTATTGAAATCAATTGAAAGCCATGGTTTGGGTATACAAATAGAAACATCGATAAAGTGTTCGAAAATATTATTTTCTTTTCTGTTCTTTTCTTCTTTTTAAATAGATAAATTAAAGGTCATCAATTGAGCAACAATTGAATTGTTATCGGCTAAAAATGGTTCGAGTCTTTGTTCGAACTACGACCGAAAAAATGGTATTACGTGCTGGTGCGTTAGAGATTGATGACGATTTAATAGCGGAGCTCAACGACTTACCGGCCGAATGCCTTCACATAATTTTTGATCATCTAACGTGGAAACATCTTTATCGGCTCAGCATACAATCAGGAGGTTTGGAAGTGATTGCACGAGACTATGTCTCGAAAAATTTCAAGGACAAACATATCAACATAACAAAAAATCAGAATGATTGCCTTGTTTTTGATGAGCCATTTGCGCTCTACTTTTTGGACAGCGTCCAAAATATTACGATCCATGGACGAAGCAGTGAACTTATCTCAATTCTTGGCCGAGAAACCTATGCTCAATTGAAGCCAAAAACGATTGTGTTCAGAGATCTAAGTTCAATCGGAGAAGAACCGACTTCAAACGTTGTGGAAGATTCGGTCAAAACCACCAGGGAGCTGGTTAATTCCGCAAAATTTGTTGTGAACAGATTCAATGGAAAAGTTTTCGACAACGTATTGAAGCATGCCAAAAATTTGCGCAAACTGAAGATCATTTCAACATCTCCAAAGGTTGATCATCATGCCTCATATAAGAGCAAATGGTGCTTCTGGAAATATCCATACCTTGAATCCATCCAATGGGACAGTGGCATTAATAACAAGCGACACTTCCGTTACCTATTGAGACACAACCCGGGAATTAAAACCATGACATTTACACGTAAAATACCCGAAGCATTGGAATTCATTGAGAAAAATAATTTAAAATTAAAATCGCTTCGATTGGACTTGAGCTCGACGGGTGCAAAGGATATCACATCAATTTGTGAAGAACTGAATCGCTTAGTCTACAAACGCACCTATGAAAAACTGCATTTGACTTTTGGCAATAAGCATGTCAATCACATCGGAGACATTGCATCGCTTGAAGCATTGGACAGCATCGAATTTTCTGCTGTGCTTCATCCATCGATTGCAAAACTGCCAACATTGAAAGAACTGACCGTAGCATCATTGGGAAATAGAACAAGTGTTCTGATGCAGCTGTCGCTTCTAGAAAAACTGCACATCAGAGAGGCTTCAATTGATTGTATCAGACCACTCCTTGGCAGCCTCAAGAATTTAACGGAAATCGTTATCACGTCGGTTCAACGCGGACGGTTGCCGGATATTGATGATTTAATTAATCAACGCGCGCGATTGACTAGAGCCAGCTCACTTCAATTATTTATTGAAGAGTGGGCTTATATAAATCTGAAAAAGTATTCGGTAACCGATCATTTGATCCAGATTCGTCGCATCGAATCTTTCCAGTCCAGTGACTGAGTTATCGTAATCGTCCCGTTCAATAACCATTTAGTATTAGTTCCTATTTTTAAGAATTTTAGAATTTCATGCTAACAGAACTAACTAACTCAAAGCGAAAACTCAGGAGAATATCCTAATTGCATATTTATAATCAAAATAATTAAGAAATTTTACCAAAATGACAAATTTATTTTAAAAGCGTTGGAAGACAGTAACTTTCAAAAAATCTCGTATTATTATATTTATTCAGAACAATTGTATCACAGAAAGAGTCAGTGAATTTATCAAAAAGAAGAGCAATTATTGTCATTTGACCAAAAATGTGAGTTCACAGCTTTTAGAAATATTTTTAGTTCCAAATATGCCAATATC
>NW_022595281.1:55231-98514 GCF_009176505.1 Sitodiplosis mosellana
GTGCCATTGAGGAATGGTAAACAGGTTAGTTCCATTGATGGTAAAAGCGAGTTCTACTCAAAGGTGTACACATATTTGTATGTGCGAGTGTGAGCGTGGGCATGAGTGTGAATGTATGTGTGTTGACGACCACAACGACGACCACAACGACGACGATGACGAGAAGTCGAATTAAATGGCGTGAATAAGTAAAGAGCTAGTGTGATAACTTCATGCATAAAGAAATCGAATAATTGTGCAATACACGCATTTTAATTGTGTTTCCGGTATGTGTTTGAAATATATGTGGTTCTTTCAAATACACATTGAGTCCACAAGCGTGCAGAGATGCTTACACTAGACAAGATCTTTGTGATATTTTCACGGTCATTGATTCACGAATGGTCACAGTCACTGTCCATTTTCTAGATTTAAGGAATTTTCTTTCGAATTATTCGCTTTTTCTAAGTGAAACTCTCATTGACTCGTTGAAGCAATGGATAAATCCAGCGAAATAACAGATTATTCTTGCAAAATGTAATTTCTTCAATACTAATCAGATATTTTATTAAAATGAGAAAAGACACAAAAATATCAAGAAGTCAGACTCAGACTCAGCATAGTTCACGTAATGCGTTGGAGTGGAATGAAGGAGAAGAAGAAAGTAGAAGCGAAAGAAAACGGAGAAAAAGAAACAGTCGTTAATAAATTAGTTAAAACGACGACAGCGTAATGGGTCAATTCATAATAATGTGAGAGATAATTCAATATGACATGTATATTCATTGGTTTACACACAATCGGTTTTCACACAATCAATTTTTGTTCCTTCTTCTTTTTCTTCTAATAAATTGGTTGGCAGCACAAACACAAGCAAAAAAATCACATTAAAAAAATAAACAAAACAATATTTGATTATTTTGTTGTTGTGTTTAGTCATAGCCTGGCTTCAGGCCGCCACTATTGTGGCGCTCGTTGCGGTAGCCTCGGTAAGTAGCTTCGTTGCCAATGGTTGTCAACAACCCTATCGGGAGACTGGCACATTCGAAATTGTGCCATTTTCAACATAGCCAATTGAGCGAGAACAAGAGGTATAACATACAATAACATAGAATCAGCGCATTGGACGAGCTAAATATTTGGTTCAAGAAATGCGGATAAATGAAACATGCAAAATGAATGCCGTATGATAGAACATTTATTTTGTTTAAAAAAAAAAAATTGTGTTTTTTTAATAATAAAATCAAATAAAATGAAAATGTGCATGTTACACCAACACAAAATCAAAAAAGATGAGGTTATGTTTGAAATGACTCGTCATGATACACACAATGGCACATTTGAGAATGTGCCACACTCTCGATAGGGATCATACAAATGTCAAACGTAGTCAGCTTGTCAATTACAACCGGGGCCTGTGTTTAGTTATAGAATTTTATTTTTTTTTTACTTGAGTTTGTGCTGCCAACCAATTGGTTAGAAGAAAAAGAAGAAGGAACAACAATTCCAAGAAACAAACAGTAAGTGTTCGCCACACTGGCATTGTATCAAGAGACGTTCACTCTCATCGTTCAATGCGACATATTTCGTTCGTCTCTTCTCTCTTCTCTCCTTTCGCACGCACACTCACCCGATTGTGTGTAAACCAATGAATATGCATGTCCGCGCTTGAATGTAGAGCGCTCGTTCACTCACAGCGACGTTCGTAGTCATTGCATTCAGTTACTGAGTTCTCATCAGAAAATTGAATATCTATGCTGAAATGATTCTCTGCGATGCTCAGTAAATTATGCATTTCGTAGGTACCCAAAAATAAATGCAAAAACTTTTTTTTCGCATGGCGAACTGTAAATTAGGCTAAAATTATAAATTTTTGTGCAAATAGTTACAATGCGCAATTTACTGAGCATCGTGGCAAAATAAGAAATGCCTTTGCCCACACGTAGTTAGCAACGGTAGTTCAGCAGCGATCAGACAGTTATGCCTTTGCCATTTTAGTCTTTTGTTCGCAAATCGCTTCAGACGATTTTGGATGTTGGCATTGCCAACTTGGAAGTTGGAAATGAATTTTAATTATATCCATTGTATACTTTATTTACGTGCCGGCTGCTATTGACGCAAAATAAAGCCCATTCGACACTTATCTAATTTTCTTCCTTGTTTTCAGCATCGTCAACGGTCGTTCTGGCATCAAGCGCAGAAAAATCATTCCAAAACAGGGCAATAGGCTACGGAAAAACTATAAGGTAGAAAACAAAATCATTTTGCAATTGGATTTTTATCTTTTCTAGCTCATTCTAATCAGATATATGAAGTAGCGTCATTTTTATGTTGTATACATGGACGAAACAAAATAGATTTCCTTCAAATCAGAAATAGTTTCTCTCCCTCACTCTTACTGCGTGTTAATTTTATATAAATGGAAAATCAGTCGCAGATGCTCCACCCATCTGAAAGTCTTTCCAATCAAGAAACGTCTATCACTACATTCCGATAAATTCAGCTGTCGTATGTGGAAAATCAAGTTTTAGGAGCGCATGCTCGTTTCTGTTTATTTTCCACATCCCAACGCAATTGAAAGAGTATAAAACAACACACATGCGCACATCTCCTACTTTACATCAGAATTTTGCTTTCATTCGGTTACTATTGAATTTGTGGGTATATTCCTTTCTTCTGAAGTGGTGTACATGCCGACTTGATATCGCCAACGTAATATAAGATATTTTTAGTTCGCGCGATTTAGTTTGAACCGTATTTTTTTGCCAGAGTGTAAAATGCAAAGTGTGAATTTTATGCGGAAAAGTGGCAGTTTGAAGCGTTGTTATGACATTTTGACAATATTTCACAAACACATTCCAATGCGTGTTTCATCATTTTTGAATGAAATACTTTTGCTTTTCGATTTTATCTCCTCTGCTCAGTGGAAGATGAATGAACTGAAGTTAATATTTCTCAATGAAAAAATTTCAAATGGCTGAGAAATATTTATTCCTCACATTTCGTTTATTTGACGAGAATACACATAGAGAATTGCCAAAGAGGTGAAAAAATCAAAGCAAAAGTGCGAATCATATGTTTAAAATTACACCTCACGTTCTTTTATCACGTTTTTTCATACAAAGAATGCCATACATTTTATTCCCAATTTTGTTCATTTTCATCACTTCTATAGCGCTTGCTGGAAAAAAAAGTGGGACATTCTCCCGTATTATTCATTCATTCTATACTATACACACGTAACACACACGTAACACACACGTAACACATACGTAACGCAGAGGTGAAAAGCAAACACGTTCATTCTCCGTCCAATCCCATATCATTCTGCCCGTGTTTGTTCAGCGTGTTATTTTGTCTACTACCAGTTCACCTGAGTATGGAACAATACATTATTCAATCTGTATAGAAAAAAGGCAGGTAAAAAGACGTTGAATACCTTATTTTGTGAATGAACGATATATACTAAGCGCGTCACGAATGAATTCATTCTGATAGCGTGTGTTGTATTTTAAGTCGTGCTATTGGCTGCTTTGGGTCAGAATGCTATTCGCTGAGCTCATGTTTTTATTTATTTTCGTATTAAATTTCCAAACCAGATGTTCCCTACAGAGAGAACGGTTCCAACCCACCGAATGATTTATATGCAATGCGTATATTTATGAGTTTAAATTTGTTGTTTATTTAAAAAAAAGAAAATGAAAAAAAAACAGATATGAGTATAGCAATGATTACCACATCGAGTGCTGTGGCGCTAAAATGATTAAACGCATTGCGGTCAGCTTTAAAGAAAAAACAACAACAATCCAAGTCAAAACACAAGCGGTGATACAGCATATATTTGTTGTTGCTACATTCGATTATTTGCTCATTTTTCACTTGATTCTGATTATTTTGTGAAAAGAAGCACACAAGGGAAATAGCAGCACCAAAGTTGCCAGACAACGTGTCGCCTTTCTTATTGATATTTATTATTGGTGACCGTTGTGTAAGCGCTGTGGGTGCATATAGCACACACTCAACTAAGCCGCTGAACGTATTGAATGTATGAGACGCGCGTCTGTGCGCCTGCGCACACACAGTGATATTACTAATTCTCATTCGATTTGTATTGAGAATAATAATGAAAAAGAAAGAAATGAAAAATAATACAACGACTCGCTACAGATATGTGTCGTGGATGCGACGCAACTCGTTGACAAAGGTAACACAGAAAAAATGAAGCGCTAATTCGATAACGTCATCGTGTATTTTGAATCGCATTCACTGTATTTCTTTCGCTTTTAGCAATGTGTTCTCGATTCTGATTCCAAATTTATGTGGCTTTTTTAAGCACCCACGATTTCCTCCTAGTTCGCTAGTGCGATGATGGGCAGCAATTTCCTTTTTTGAGTCATTTATAATTTGATATTCATGCAATTCATTATTGCAGCATTTTTAATCAAAATGTGTGTGGCTCACACGAAAGATTCTCGTACGACAAAAAATTTATTCTCAAAAGACGGATATCGAGCCATAGAGTGTAATGGAATTTTCATTAAAAAAAAATTTGAATATGCGAGATGAACCGAAATATTTTGCTTCGCACATAAATAAAATAGATGTTATCAGATGTTTTAATCCAGTGGCGCGATCGTATCGAATACGCTAGAGCGAGGCAACTGCAACATTAAACGTATAAAACGTATATTTGACTGTATATCCATACTATTGGAGCAGAAGAGCTCCAACAACAACAACAGCAACAACAGTATGAATATTTACGCTGCTTAGCAACTGTTCAGTTTCATACGGCAGGAGTGCGCATTTGTCGAGAGATTTTTCGGCAGTCGCGCCGAATCAGTTGAGCAATATTCTGCTTTCCGAAAACCGTAGAATAAATTAAACCATTTTTTTTTCATATTGCTAAAGGAATGTCAGGCAGCGGTCAATGTCAATACACTAATTTCAAAGGGAAACCGAATGAGAACTGCTTGTAAAAAGTGTGTGGCATTCCATTTTTACGTTATCACCATTTTTGTCTGTGCATGTTTCAGACTGATAGATATTCATATACAAACAAATTTAAGAGAAATATTTTGCATTCATTAATTTCTGTTGATGATCATAACAACAATGTTGCGACATCAAAAATCTGTGCATAAAAATAGACTAGTGAGTTGTACACAAGCTGCCTTTTTATCAGTAGTTTGTGTTACCAGAACAAATTCTCAACTGCTTTGAAATAAGATTGATGCGTTGCAGTTGTTTTTATCAATTAAATACATGTCATTATTTTCACAACTCGTCAGCCAATCCACACACGGATTTGCTTGATAAGTTTTTCAGCCAGGAAATATTATTTCTCTCATTTTATTTAATTTGAATTCAATGAAATGTTTATAGAATTTTTGGTGTATTTCGTATCACTTCTTCATCAAATTAATTGATTTTTTCTTCATTTTCCACATAGGATATCGAGATATAAAGTGACGATTCAGGTTTGAAGTACATCGCCAGTAAAACATAATCTGATTGAGGACCAACGAACACAAAAAAACGGTAAATTTGACTTACATTCAACCATGACGAATGTTTACGGTACGCGCAATGCAAAATATTCTTATTCTCTGATCGGCTCTTTGCTTCTTGCGTATTTACATTGCTAGTTGACAGCATGTGCGTGAATTTGTTTATATATTGGTACTTATATACAAATCAATTTTCTGCTAGCTGCGTTTGTTTCGCTTTCGTTTTAGTATGTTTAAATCGTATCCGCATGTTATTAAGAGAACAAATAAAGGTCAAATGAAAAACAACTTTGTTGGTGTATTACATTTATTTCTTTTACTTTTCCGTACACAACGTGTCAAGGGAAAGTATAGGAATTGGTCCCGAAAACTTTTTTCGCAAAATTGGTTTAGATCATCATAAAAACTCATGAAACGCGTAGAAAACCACTTTTTGAGACACTTTTCCGTTCGTGTGCCGTCGTTGTCGTTGTCGTCGTTGTCGTCGTTGTCGTAGCTGTTTGTAAACACGATAACTCAAAAAATAATTGAGATAATCCAAATCTGAAAGTCCCAAAAGTTTTGTATCCAATAAACTTAGTTTAGGTTCGAAGATGAGCCATTTTCGATTTGACCCTGGGGTACTTGCCCTAAGAAAAACCTCAAAAAATTGACACTTTTGTATGGGAGGTACCTGTATCGACTCTGATTGGCTTCAAACTTTCTGGGATTTCATTTTTTGAAAAAAAAAAAAGAAGATTCTGAAAGTTTGAAACCAATCAGAATCGATTCACGGGTACCTCCCATACAAAATTTTTGACATTTTGACTAAAATTACCGATTTTTGGACAATTTTGTATGGGAGGTACCCGTTAATCGATTCCGATTGGCTTTAAACTTCCTGAGGTTTCATTTTTTGGAGAAAAAATAAGATTCTGAAAGTTTCATGTTGATCGCATTTGCAGAAGTTTGATTTTTTGTCCTCAATTTTTGTCGAAATTTTCTTGGAAAAAATTGAGGACCAAAAACCAAACTTCTGCAAATGCGATCAACATGAAACTTTCAGAATCTTATTTTTTCTCCAAAAAATGAAACCTCAGAAAGTTTAAAGCCAATGAGTTACGGTTTACGGGTACCTCTCATACAGAATTGTCGATTTTTCACTTTATTTTCATCAAAACGGAGAAATACTTCATGTATTTTGTTGACGATTGAAGCAAAGTATATCAATAGCGCCGCCTAACATGATGCGACATTGGATGCGACGTTTGCACGAATCAACATCTCTGTGTACAACGCACACATAGACTCTTCGCATTCACACGAACGTACACACAAAGACTTTACTTTCACACAAACGTATAGTTACAGAGATTTGTGGTTGGCGGCGCTCCCAACAAAGTTTCAACAGCAGTTCTAAACGTCAAACATTGTTAAAGCATATGAGATATCTACTGCTGATTTTCATTATTATATTTTCACTGCCTTTATTTCAAGAAAATTCACAAAAAATAACCAAAAGTACCTACGGACAACGCAGGCCAACGGTACGGAAAAGTTCGGGATTACCAATGTAATTCTTTTTATCTCAGAAATAAATTGCCGAATGATAAAATGACACTTTATTTTCACACTTTATAGATAAATTGAAAAAAGAATCCAGATCATCGACGAAAAATGGCAAAACCTTTTACACTAACAACATCGGAAAGAATGGTTCATCGTCGCAGTGCAGCGACTATTAGTTCGATCGTTGAAACAGAGCCGGAAAATATTTTCATTTTACTATTGTTAATTATAATCGTTATTATTATCAAATATTTCTGGTAACTATGTCATAAAATCAGAGCATTTAATTTGGGAAGTAGAAATTCAGTGCAGTAAATTCATCTGGAATATTGTAGAAAAGACATGGTCAACATTCCAACATTTGCTCAAATACACAATGAACTCACAATAATACAACATACACACTACTTCTGCTAATAAATAGAACTTTAATTGTGAAAATATTGATAATTCCATTGTGAAACAACATGCCAAAGGACCAATTGAAAACTGAATTAAAGAATGTCTAATAAAATTACATTATGAGAAATTGTTAGGTCTTTGTTTTTCTTCAAACAAACACACATCTCAAGATCTCTTCTTCGATCGAACGAATGATATGTATTTCTTGTTTCACCAAATTCATTGAGTCAAACCGAAAAGTCGGCTACAAGCATACATACGGTTATTTGAGGCACCGATCAAGAACATGCACAAGGTAAAGTTTTTTCATTAAAATCTCTTTTCTGCTTACAACAAATTTCTTTGCTATGGTGGACGTATGGTGTGCAACACTGAACTTCGAATGAAAATCTCTAAAAGTTTCGGTTCATTGGGGCATAACTACAAAGAATTTCATGTTGTTTAGTCAAACAAAATCATCACTTTTGTGGCTATGTTATGATGTGACGTCGTACTTGTCGTAGTGCGCTCGCACGCACATCTTGCAACATTTCAGAAAAAAAGCACACACCACTGAACATTTTTGTGCGATTGATGTTGAATTAGCACAACAACCAGTTGGTGTCGTCACTGATACTGAAACAACAAGGAATAAAAAGAAAAAAAAAACGATTTAAGTTGCCAGTGAATGAAAACTAGTCCTCTGTTGGTTTTGTATGCATCTCACAGAGACGCTAGAAATATTTTATAACATTATCGGCAAAATTGCGTCATTGTATAGAATGCTGACATCACGTCATCATAACAGAATATGTGTGGCTAAACGAAAACCAGAATGCAAGTATCAAAACAAAGATGCCAACAAATTCCACAAGAAGAGGAAAGACAACGATGACGTCAACAATTGACGATAAGAGTGAAAAATTTCATCTGTTTTTTTCAATAGCAAAACATGATCGAATTACGCATTATGAATTGAAAAATAATTCTACGCGTTATAGTTTCGATTGATGATTCGGACCGTGTTTATCAAAACAATTCGGTACAATTCTAGACAAAGTTCCCTCACGAATGAGACATTCGTATAACTCATACACAACAAAAACCAACGATCAAACCCACGCAGAATATTCACTCGCTTCAACACTGAGCCGGACGAAGATTTCAGCGACTTTGAAGCGTGATGTGTGTATAGGTATTTGGTTTTTATTTTCTGGGTATTGCATTCATTATTACTGCTTCGGCATTCTAGCGTTCAAACACAGAATCTTTACGACCCTAACGCGTTTGTACTCTGTCTTCTTCCTATTGAATCGAAGTAATTTATCTCCTTCTGTCCTATTTCTCTTCTGTTCAACGCAAATATCTCGATGACCCAAAGAGAATTGTTTTTTTATAGCAGCGACGCGAGAGCAAATAAGCATATACTCGTGGATACAATACCAGTGGCGTATCGAAAATTCGATTCCGGCAGACTTTTTTAAACGTTTAGTGTGTCAAATAGCGAGATAGAATGTTTCGTGCAGATTGGTTTTTCGTTGCAAATTGAAGTTCTGACTTAGACACTAGTACAAAGCACAAATAATAAGCAGAGATTACTATGAGATATTTTTATTCATATGGGATAGAAATATCGCATAAAAATATCAGATATTTTTCATGCGTTGCGTTGTTGTAACGCGTCTGCAGTACAAAATTCATATTCCTTTCTGCGTGCCAAGTCGAATTTGAGACTAATCCGAGCCGAATTCAGCAAAATTGACTTGGGACGCAGAAAGGAATATGAATTTTGTACTGCAGATGCGTTACAACAACGCAACGCATGAAAAATATCTGATATTTTTATGCGATATTTCCATCCCATATGAATAAAAAATATCTCATAGTAATCTCTGATAATAAGCGAAGATTGGCGTTAGAAATATTATCAATTAGAAAAGTTTTCTTCTCGATCAATTTCGTTTGAATTTGAGGTAAAATTCATTGAGCATTGAATTGAAAATGAATACGGTGAATGACTTCAACATTTGAATTGATTTCCAAGAAAACGAAAGAGAAACGACTTCGCAGTATTCATTTTTAAAACGTATTGAAAACTACAGCGAAAATTGTATCGAACAGAGATTCGAACATGTATATAAACAGTGTACGAACGTATTTAGGCTTCCAAATAAGTTAATTTCATTTGATAGAACAAAACAAAAGATACTTTGAGTCAAAAGACTTTGACACACGGAGATTGAAAAAGTTAAATAAAAAAAAATTGATATTTTTCATCATCGTATGTAGTGAAAAATTTATTTCAGCCAAATTCGTTCATCATTAGCTTTGCGCAATATTTTAGTCGTAAATACGAGAAATTTCGACCATAATAATAACTTTCATTGGTAATTCTCTCAGTCAAACCCCGATTTTGAATGTCCTGTTCATTCAATCCAACAAATTTACTAAAGTGAAGCAAAATTCTTCTGAAAAATGGCTCATGGAATGCATGACAACTAGAAACGGAGCTAGTAATTTAACCACAAATGAAATAAATTTTGACATCGATCGATGTTGACTTATGCTAACATCAAAATGAAAATAAAAACCGGTTGACATGAGCCGTTGCCAGTAGCCTATTACTTCAAATCATATGAAATATCATACAATTAATGCTAAAAAGACCTTATGGATGCAAATTCCGCAAAACGTTCTCTAATCATATATTTTTTTTTGTGCATTTTCATCATTTCTCATCTCTCATTGAGTCAGTGACTCATAGTCACTCATTTAGCATAGGCCACCAGTTCCAATGAAATTGATCTCCATATTCGATAAACCACTATCGCCGCCTTGTTATGCAAGTTCGATAATTGTTCAAACGAACTGTTCGCTCATGTTTTATGACTTTGATAATAACCTAATAGAAATGGATTGTCTTGGTATGAACTAATTAATAGGTCGACTCTTCTTCAGTGCCGTTAACGTGTTGCTTCATTCATTCTCGCCAAACTAACTCAGCTGTTGATGAGGTTGTTGATGTCAATCGGAGAAAAAAATTACCACAACCAACCGAATGCGACCTTTTGAGTGAAATATGAAACCAAATATGCAGCAAATACTTTATTGAAAAAATAAGGAAATAGACCAAACACGCACACTTGGTGTGAGTTCTTCAGAAAATATCTTCGATTTTGCGTCGCATATTTCTGTTCCATCACTGGTCCTCTATCGAATTTAGGTATTATGCCATTTACATGGAATAAAAAACCTAAACATGTGTCTTTTTTCTTCATTCTCTCGTACATTTCTCCTTCATTCGCATGCCTCATTGATAGGGATATGTGTTATGAAACAATACACAAAGCAAAGCGAGGGAAAAAAATTAGCACGCGTTGGAAACATTCTATTCACGCTTATTTCTTTATGACGTTGTAAAATGTATACAAATTAAATGAGCATTTAATGTGTTTAGAATGGGGTGGCGACGAAATTCAACCGATTTGGTTGCAGCATGAAAAATTCCCACAATGTTATCGATGTTGACACGCGCCGCGCGAATATGTTCTGGTAAAAAGGCAATGAAATTCAATCGTCTACTTCTGTTTCGGTTTCACTTTTTGCTGTTCTTTTCTTCTACTCATTTGACTCGTTTACCAGAGATAAACTGCCGATATATGTTCGGAACCAAACACAAAAGAGAGAAAAAATAGTTAAATTGAAGACGTTATAAGCGAATGAAAGAACAAAACGAAAGATCGCAAAGCGCATATATTCAACCTGCGAGTAGAAGAAGAAGTTTTGTCAATCCGTCGCCGCTTTAATTCCAAACAATTCATTTCATGATAATTTTTCTTATGAACAAAGCCATAAATTAAAATTGTGCTCAAACACTGGTGCTCGGACCGACAGACGAACATTCAAATTTAATATATCACTCCTTCATGTATGGCATTTTTTGTATCACTTAAATCGCAGCAGCAACGGCATGATTACACTGATTAAAAGTTTTAATTTTGCGTTCTTGTGTCTGTCGTCGTGAAATATCATTTGAGAAAAATTGTCCGTATGGACACACCGCAACAATTATAAAAGCAAATATTGACGACAATAAAAGTCTTCTCAATAACAAAAAAAAAAAACTCATTCTTTCGTGTAGTTTTTGGTTTTTCCTTTTCTGCTTTGTTCGTATGCCTCACAATGCTCAATTTTTTTTTGTTTCATTCCTCAAATCAACACGACATTACGATATCACAAGGTACTGAAAAATAAATGATGATATCGTCAGATAGGCTTACGTCATTTCAATTTCTGTATCGGAATTTATGAATAATATAATTTTCTGGAGAAATTCGACCGCTCGACCGATTCAAGGTTAAATGCACTGTAAAAATCATTTGTCTCCGTACCATCACATTCGTACGAATATGGCCAACAGCTGAGACAGCACATTTTTATTTTCGATGGGCGAGAAGGAAGAAAAAAAACTGGCAAGATATTTGAAATACATCACAACTTGTGACTTTAGTTATCGTAAAACGATAGGTGGATTAAACTGATTCGGGCACATATGAAATTGCATGATTGAATTTTGTTGGATATACGCTTTTGTTTCATAATATGCATGATGTGGCTCTGGGTCCACAAAAGCAGTTCATAACTGAATGAGAGAGACTGATTTAAAAATAATATTATTAATAACGTCATCTCATTCTAACACTCCAGTTCATCTTATGAACCGATTGTCATACATCAGCGCGCATAGAATAATGTGAGAAACCATGGTTTGTGCACAGTTATGAGACAGTTTATAAATAGAATCGAATGTAATGAAGTACAAACGGCATATGAAAGTAAGATAAGATTGCCCAAGGCCCAATCATCCATCTTGGTTGTTCGTTCTAAAAAACATTCCGCTCCGTAATTTGATTCACATAAAAACACAACAACGCTCACTGCACATCCGTTACTCATTTTCATCTACATTTATTGTTGACTTCACCGGTAAATCACCGAATTTCGCTATTGTCCAAAGCCGACTCACACACATTTGAGATCGATCACATGATATGAATTTATAGTTGTGAGACACATGTAAATTTCGTTTTATATATGTACGTTCTCCGTTGTTTGCATGCGAAGCTATCGACAATGGGCATTCAACAACAGTTCTACGGCGTCACTTGAACGAGGCAGATCGAACAGCGAGAATACGCGTTTTCATTTGGTTTTTTTTTCTGCTTCTTCTTCAGAATTTGCATTGTGAAATTTCGTTTTATTTTGATTTGAATTGGTTTTTCTGGTGTCACAGCAGAAATATTACTTGGGCGGCATTGTGTAACTGCATTCTTACTTGGGTAAGACGGATGTTTTTGGAAATATTACAAAAAAAGTTCATCAATTGCAAATAAACGGTGAAGATCTGTGAATATTGCTATTATTCTTGGTTCCAAAATTTATACCAGTTTGTTTGATTCGTTGATATAAATATCGAAAAAAAACAAATAAGATATTTTTTTTCAAGAAATAAAGCGCACAATTCAATAACAACGTTGTGAAATAAATATAATTTGGAATAAAGTTTTCAATTCTCGTATGGCTCAACTCTAAATTTCCAAGTTATACGAGCGAGGATATAAAGTTGTGTGCACACAACAGAGATGACTTCAGCGCATCCAAGTGCGCTACAGCGCACCCGATTATTTGTGTTGTTTTTTTTTGTTGTTTTTTCGTTATACTTTACCATTTTGGTCAAAAAAACTTTGTATCAATATTTTGTGTAACATAACAAAGAACAGTTTTTGAAAAACCACATTTATATTAGTAAAATATGAAGAAAAAATCCCCAAAAGTAGAAATTGCGTAATATTGTGAAATTGAGCCAATGCGCGTAATTACTAGGTGCATATGACCACACAATGCGAATACCGGGGGCAGAAAATGTAAGCTCTTCTTCGTTATGTTACACAAAATATTATTTTAAAAAATTCTGGCCAAAAAGCTAAAGTATGTAGAACGAAAAAACAACAAAAATACTCAGGTGCGCTAAAGTCATCTCTGGCACACAATGATTTACGCTGTTGGTATTCGGCTAAATCTCAATTTCGTTTGTTTTTTTTTCTCACTATTCTCCTATCTCCTCGTCTCCACGGTAGTCTCTAGGGGGATTTAACTACGTGAAAACTTGTAAAAAAATGATATAAACGCGCACGAAATTGTTACATTCACCAGAGAACTTGCATGATTCCACTCAGTTGACAAGTTCCGTATTAAAACAACATGCGCGAACGCGCGCGAGTTCGTGTGCAAACTTGAAGCTGGACGACGCGCACACATCAGTCGTTCCATTTATTATATCTGGATTAACTTTTCCAACACTTTCTCCAGCTCTTTAAAAATATTTCCTTTGTCCATTTTATAATTATATAAATCTTTCAACTTTTGGAAAGGATGTGAAAAATCTTTATGCACGTAAACAAGCAATTTTTAGTTTGAAACGCGTTTTGGTTGTCAAATAACAACTTGAAAAACGCGCAAAACCATAAACAAACTTGTGTAAACTTGTGACCGTGCGCGTCAGTACGTACAACGAACGCGTCGAACTTCCGCGAATCAAGCAAACTGGCAGAAAACATGCTGAACTCGTAAGAGTTAAATTCCCCTAGGGTAGTCTACAGTTGAACCATACGGTTTCATTTTTAAACTGTTAATTCCGAATAAGTGAATATACGTGAGTTGCGTCGTAGGAATGGATTCAAGCTCAAACGACACAGTTGTGTATCAACATTTAATTAAAATGAATATTGAACAGTGTTGTTGTTCAATGAAGACAGAGAAAAGAAAATTGCAGATAAAAAAAATTGTGTGTATGTGCTTCTGTGTCATTGACGAATGAATGACGAATCACTTGATTGCCCGAATTTATACACAATACCTTATCCAAAGCCATCGATGAAGAAACGATGAAATTTCTGCCGAAAACACACAGAACAAAGAAAGAACTATTTATAGAATCACAATAAAATATCATGTAAATTAAAAATGATTTGCGCTGAATTGCAAGTAACTCGCACTGACTCGCACCAATTTACGGAGATTCGTGAAGACTCGAACGAATTCATACAAATATATACACAAGTCATAGCATAGAAAGTGTATGGCATTTATAGCAAATCCGCGAGTCGATGCAAATTAGCTTATATACACATTGCAAACCATTCGGATCTCAGCTTGTGTTCTATAATTTTTTTCTTATTCTGTTTAATATAGGCAACTGGAATGGATGTGAATTGAAAATGAAATGTATTAAATTGACAATGGAACTAAGATCCACGAAATGTTTTATGAAACATACGAACTGCACTTATTTTTGGAATGGGCAAGTCAACCATTAATGATTTATAACAAGATTTGCCATACATCATATGAATATATGTGGAGAATGACTTAATGTGTTCAGTGTAAAAAAAATGCTTCGACACTTTTATTTTCATCAGATTGAATTGTTTGAATGAAGCATTTTGATGGGTTCGGGAATTGTGATAAATCCATTTTGTGTTCAAATTCACGATTTTTTAGTTGATCTATATAACTTGACATATTCCGTATGAAGATTCGATGCGCTGCCAAAAATTTGGATGGAATAATATTTTCATAAATAGATTCAACTAACATTTCACGATTTTCGTTTATGAATTCCACCAATTTCAGCGATATTCTCTATGTAAATAAGAGCCAAAGTCGATCGACAAGCAAAGACTGTTTTTTTCTCGGGATTTCAACACCCAAAACATCAAATACATTATTGTCTGCCTTAAAAAAATAAAAAAAACATTTCGAAACCAACCATTTTAAAATTTTGTATTAATTTTAATTTTCTTGCAGTCAAAATGTGACAATATAAATATTTTTAATGACAAAAAGTTGATTTAGTAGGCGATTATTGAGTGAATTGTGAGTTCAACTGGCATGCTCGTTGACATTTCATAGTTTCGTTCAGTGATTCGCCAATTTATATGAGAGACTCGTGAAGGACTCGCGAATCTTCATATAAACTCGTAAGATTCGTGCAGTTGCCCATATGTTTTGAAATGACTCGTGAGATTCGCACTGATTCACACTGATTCGTACGACACATAAGCCCCTAGGTTGGGCACATCATGTCGTGTATTTCACGTTGATCACGTTGATGTAACCAATTACCCTTTCCACAATTAAATGATTAAATCCAAAATATTTCTCATTTCCAGTATCATCAACGAAGCAACAGAAACACATTCCCCCAGAACACAGTAAACATTAGCTGAGGTGCCAGCGTCAAACTATTGAGAGAGAAAAAATCAACATCACAAACATCAATCGATCCCAGATTTTCAAGTGGATTTCACTACATTTCACCCAAAGCTTACTTCGCAAATATGGTGTGCTCGGTGTGTTTGCAGTCATATGGAAATGGAGATGTCATCACGTTTCAATGTGGTCACTTGTTCCACGAATCCTGTATTCAAACCTACCGCGAAGCATTGGCGCAAGGTGGATCTATTGCGTATGTATTCAAGAAAAAAAAAAATTGAAGCGAAAATATTGAATGAATTCCTTTTTTTTCTTTAGATTGAGTTGCCCAGAATGTCGACGGTTAGTTGAGTATCAACATCGAGTTTTTCTCGACCTTGGCTCAGAAAACTATGAGCACTTCTCGAATGCCGAAAATCAGGGCCAAATTGTCCAAGCTTCAGCTGGGGCTCACGAAGAGCAACCGAAAGACATTTCGGTCGATTTGGACAACATCAACAGGCATCATGTTATCAAAATCGAGAACGGCAACGAAGACCATAATGCTGAAGGCATGAATGAAAATCCCTTTGCAGGAGCAGACGGCAGTGAGGCATTTGCGCAAATCGAGGATAATAATGCACAAATTGATATTGAAAACTTCGAACTATTTCCAAATGAACATACAGACGAGACCATGAATGAAGAACCCAATATTCACCTATCGGTCCCGATGATATTGGCATTTTTCTTCGCCATCGTTATTTACTTCGCTTTGCTTCCGGTATTTTTTCTCGTATTCAAGCCGAATAAGAGCGCATAGGTGTATGTGCATTTAAATTCACATTAACATCAATTTTATGTATCTTGTTTAATTTCATTATCTTCACTTTTTTCTTTTCTCAGGACTCAAATTTGAAAGGCACAACAGTTGCAGCCAGAGTCGATTCCGTTTTTACATCAAAATATTGAAAATGACTCCAGTGTTTTTCACCTCACCTTAAAATATATTTGCTTCAAACATTCTATTGTCGATTATCTCAATCAAAACCGCATTTACACATTTATCCATAATAAAATTGAATATGATCGGCCGAAAATCTATTTGTTTGATTACAATGCCACACATGGCAAAAACATTTTTGCGACTTGTGTTAAATAACACCAAGGTAAGTGACAAGCAAAATAACTACTTCATAGACCAAATAGCTCTTTCAGGAGAGATCCACACGAGAAGCATAAAATTTGATGAAAAAAAATCATACCAAACGGTGGAATTCGAACAGGTATTCTGGAATTTTAAATCTTTGTATGAGGGACAGATCTTAGCTATACTTGTGTAGTACAAGAGATGGCAAAAACACCAATCAACCAATCACCTCAAGTTCTTCTGTAGTCAACTTCTTTCATTCAACAATTGCCATGCATGGTCTTCTCATTTTGTTAATCCTTACCATTCAGTAAGCGCTTGCTGGGAAAAAGTGGGACATGCGCATGTATTGTTTCCATTTATTCTTCACACAGGTAATACACAGGTAGAAAATATACACGCTCGTTCCATTCACCAATCGCATTTCGCTGTATAATTTGATCGTATTGAAAAGTGAATTCGTATGTATGTGGCAAAATGGGAGGTAAAGAACAAACAGAGATCGTAATGAAACGTGAATTCGTCGATAATTGATTGTGTGTTTCATTCACACCACATAGCGTGAATTAGTTTCCCATATGCATTTTAATGTTAGATACTCCGAACACGCATGCTCCTATGCATGCATTTTAAAAATCAAATAAAAAAATTTCTAACATTCAAAATGTACGTAATAAGAACATTTGTTTGCCGTGTTCACACTCCACCACAAAGTCAGAAAAGATTCACCGACATTCAATTGAGTCTGATTTGAGATTTCTACAGAAATCAACTCGCCGGGTCCATCTTCTTACGTACAAAAACGATGACCAACTCATATTCAAATGGCCATCATCGGCAGAAAATTTGTTTACATAAGATTCAGGAATGAATTTACAAAAGCATGCCATGCCATTCAGAAAAAAAACAAAGTCCCATAAGACCCTATTCACCGTCAGATGGCGTGATGATAGGTTTACGTTTATAAGCTTTTGTGTGAACCATTTCAATGTAAGCATATATTAAATCCATGAATGAAATCATGACCGCTTTGAAAATATTAATGAAATTGAATCAAAATTTTATTATTTACCTTTCACAGATTCCGTTAGACAAATCACTGGAAACAACATTCTCGACCGCATACCGCAGCTAAAAGGAGCACTATGTACGCGAACGTTGAGACACCAATTGACGACTATATGCGATGACCATATCACCTCGAAAATTTACCGACGGAAATATTGGAGCGAATATTCCATTACCTCGACATGGACAACCTGCGTTTAAATTAAGTGAAAAATCAGAATGATTAGAAGAAGTTACATTTTTCTATTATCGTCGAAAATTTCGCAAAATTGAGGTGTCCATAAAATCAAGAAAAGACTAAATAATCCCAACCATTTATCCGAATGACAATGTAAAGAATAGTAATATTTCAAAGCTTTAAGATTATATTCTGAAAAGAGCCTCTTCTCGTCGCGAGTTATAACACAAACAAACAAAATAGTGGATTCATTCCTTTATACAGATTTGGGCGTTTATATGCTCAATCCTCAATGCTCAATGCTGACAGATTCAGTAGAAAACTCAACTAGAAGTGATCCCACTGCGAATATGAACCCTTGGTTTGACACATCAAACCATAGTGATTTTTTTTTTTCAGGAAAAAGTTCAAGAAAATACACAGTTAGTCAATTTGATGAATAAATAATTTATTTAAATAAAATAAAAGTAAAATATGTTTCTTTGCTTACAATGCAAATAAATCAAATAGAAAACCAAAAACTATACTGCATCCCATTTATCATATAATTCACCGTCGAAATCTAAACGACCAAGTGATTGGTGTTTCCAAAAGATGTTACCTTTTAAAATGCGTTGATTTCCAATTTGAAGGTTGTCAAAAGTTAATGCGTTCGCACCAATTGAAATTTCATTTGATTCACGATGAAATTTACTTTCTTGCCCATCAAGATCGTTCCATCCATCAATTTGGAAATTTTTCACTTTAATTCGATCCATGTTTGATAAAGCGTACAAACGTATAGCGCAATTGGTCATGCCTTCTACGTATAAATTTTCAAAATTCAAATCCGAAATATTGGTATTTGGATCGGGTTTAACGTCGCTAGGTGACCAAGATGGCGATGAATTCAGAATGCACGTATTCGTTTTCACATCGGCCCAATACATTTTGTTATGAATGACATGTGTATTTTTTACAAGAACATTTTTTATGTTCCGCGGCGCCCAACCCCACTGTATAACTGGTCCGTTTTCATTTTTCCAAATCACCGTATTATCAATTGTTACATTTGGATGATAGATCCTATGAGAAAAATATTTTTTATCATAAAATTTCAATCATTTTACAATCATGAAATTCAAATTGAAATTTTAATCATTTTTTTTATGCCAAAAAAGTGATAATTTTTCGAGAGAAAATCTGCCTATCCGTGCAACACAAAGAAGAAGAAAAGAAAACTCACTTCAAAACATCATCGTTGGAATGAATGAAAGTATTGTTCATTCTTCCATTGGTATACAGTTCGATACCGTCCGTTTGGAAGTACCATGCACCAACCATTTTGAAATTTTCAACCAACATTTCAAAACTATCCGGATCACCGTTAACAACAAACGAATGATATGGCGGTTCCATAAATGTAACACCGATCAATGTCAACGACTGTTGTCGCCCATACGCCGATGACAAACGCAATAATTTCACACAACTGGCATGACAATCGGTTGCCTGTTTGGTTCGATATCCGTTGTTTGTGTCCACTTCATATACATACTTTTTCACCGGACACTACACCGTAACCGGTAAATTTGAACGCATTTTGTGTGTCATGACAAAATTCAAATGCACCTTTGACAAATGAACCGGGTTCAAAGTAAATCCATTTCACACTATCACTTAGTTTGGCGTGATAGTTCCATGGCATATAATAAACTCCAGCCCGAAAATAGATAATGTCGTCTCTGATATCATCCAAATTGTTCAATAAACCTGGGTTGGCATAATAAATGCTTCCCATTGACGAATTTGGCGTGTATTGATGCTGAAAATGGGAGAAGAGTATCCAAGATTAGAAATTCACCGAGGTTATTTCTTGCTTGGAATTTGTTTTTTCCTTTATTTTCATTACCTTTTTTTGTAAAGATTCAGCAAACACCAACATTGCATTACGCGGTTCAGTATGAATTGCACGACCAACACCCTTGTCATTCAATTTTCCGCTGTACAAGACACTCAAATCATTGTATGCCGTATACAATTCCGAATCAAATTCAACGGAAAATCGAAAACCATCTTCGGAATGCGGAATCAATATGCGAACGGTTGCACTGTCCAACTGTTCGATGCGCAAATTCAACGATGATGGACGAATTTTCACACTCGTAGCCACTTGGTTACTTTTTTGAATGTAAACCCAACAATCGCGATCGTACAAAAACGATGACCAACTCATAGTCAAATGACCATCATCGGCAGAAAATTCAGCGCCATCCCAATTGTCGTAGCCCCATTTGTTACGACCGCCACGTGGTATCGACATGTAGACAAACGAATTGAATTTCAAATTGGGATTCTCGACGGTTGCCATCGAAACGTTATAAAATGGTGAACGTCGAACGGCATCATCGGCAACAGGTGTGTTTGTATTTAGCTCGTGATTCGAATGCCACCAAGTGTACACACCGGATGATTCATCTTGGGTTACAAACTCACCAGCCACATTATAACACCATAAAACCAATAAATTGAACAGAAAACACCACTTCATTTTTGTATAAATCGATTGCGACTAAAGTTCTATTCGAGATGTATGTGCTTTTTGGTTAATTTGATAACATTTTAATACTTTTATATCAGCAATAATGCTCAGATTAGAAATTTATGTAATTTTAAAACGGATTTTGGATTTGGTCGCAGTGTTTGTTCAGCTGTTACGTCGAATGGATCTAAATATCAAATCGAATTAAAACTGAATTCTCAAACAAGATCATTTCATTACAACCACTTGAGTTTTTCCTAAATTTTATTTTCACTTTTAGATCATTCGTTTACTATACAAATGAATGTCCGAGAATGAAAACGCAACTTCTATTCACAACACATATAAGTGAAACAAAAATAAAAAATTTATTGAAATGAAACAACACAATCGAATTTTTTCAAAGTGTAACAACAAAAAAGATTTTTTTAAAGTGTAACATCGGTATGTAGTAAGTGTAACAACATACCGATGTTACACTTTAAAAAAATCTTTTTTGTTGTTACACTTTGAAAAAATTCGATTGTGTTGTTTCATTTCAATAAATTTTTTATTTTTGTTTCACTTATATGTGTTGTGAATAGAAGTTGCGTTTTCATTCTCGGACATTCAAATATTGAACTACAACTGGAAACATTTAATCGAAACTAAGATAGTTGGTTCCAAAGCTTCTACTTATATATTCAGTGTGAGTGAAATAGTTCATTGTCGACGGACCACATGCAGTCGTTTTATTCGTAACAATAAGTTTTATCAATACTTGAATTGTGCATACGATTTAATCAATATTTGATATCGGCTGATAAAATTTAACGAGATCAATATTGCGTGTTATTACAATTCCATTATTGAAATCCAATCACTCTCTTTGAGTGCATTGATAGAAGTCATCTGATAACATGACTATGTAGAATCGACTTGAATCATACTTATGAATGGCATTAATTCAATGTCAATAGTGGAATTGTAACACGACACTTCTATTAGATTTCAGCTGTTTTCTATTACACGTGCTCTTGTAAATATTTATTGAATTATTTTCAGCCGAAAACCAATTTTCTACCACACGTTCACACATCGAAAGCTTTCAAATAATACGGAAGATGAGCGTCTTTAACCCATTAAGGTCCAGTGACTTTCTGAGAATGTCCCAGTATTTTTTTTACATAAGGCGTTTGTAGGTGTCACAGCCGGTGCCAGCAGGCACGAGTGATGAATGTAAAACATATACAATAAAACAACTTACCAAAAATAACTTGTTGTAACTTACCAAAAATAACCCTACTTGTCTATCAATCATTCCAAATCAAGTTAACTATGGACTGAAGTTGGATTTCTTTTTTAAATTTTCCTCTGTCTGGGCCTCATTGGGTTGAGGGAGAATAGATTAGAATCGGTTGAATGAGCCGCAAGTTCCGTTTGTATGTCAATTGGCACTCGGGATGTTTTTGCAATTTCAAATAATTCATTTCGTTATATACAAATATTGTAGTATTTTCTTTTACATCGCCGACTTTTTTTCCTATCGCCTCCATTCTTATCGTGTCATAAGAAGTATACTAATGGTGTGATATATCACTTTTAATGTTTATAAACATTGGACATAATCTATTTGTTTGTTTGTTTGTGCAAGTCATACACTTGAACAAATATACGATAAGTTTGCATCACAGCTAAAATTTTGTGAGACGCCATTCACTTCTAGGTGGCGACACTTGAGACAGTGAAATGAAAGGTTTTCGACCTTACATGCAAACCAATTCAGTATAAAAACCATTGTGATATTTGTTTTGAAAAGGAATCGTCAGTTGGTCTAGAATCGACAATGTTTTTTTTCGATTGGTTGAATAAATCTGTGATTGATGATCACAACATAGGAGTCAAAATCGAATTTGTGCCAATCGGTTTAGCCGTGATGTCATCTTTGCTTTTATTATGAATGTTTTTTTCACGTTTCTGCCTCATAGCTCAGTATTTTTCTATATTTTGTCCCTAAGTTTGTTGAAAATTAGCCATTTCTAGGTACAAGGCTTGCACTGTTAGCTATTACAATTCAAATCCCATCGAAAAGAGGCTAGCTCCACCACGGGTGGTTTTGAAAGTATTCAGTGAGTATTAGGATTACACATGCGCAATGTGAACGGCCTTCTGTGAAATAACATCCAGTGTCTTTTGTGTGCTATAACTGGACTATTTCACACTCATTGGTCTTTTTTGATACAAACGTGATGGACTATTTCGTCATTCGAGCCTGCTTCGTATGGTTTGCCCATTATTATTTGTATTACGAAGTGTCACTTGGTGGACGGTTATCTTATGATTGATTAAGATTCTGTTTAAACATAACAATGAAACCGATCCATGAAACATGGCTACGAATCCTATTCATTTAATCCTAAGATTGTGTTGAAATTAAATAGATATGGATACTACTAGGGGTTTCACGCAAACTCGAAGGCCGAAGATTTTACTAAATAGCTGGAAATAAAACCATTTTATGTGTAAACTATAGATATTGCTTCTTTTTATTCATAAACTCGAATTTATTAGAATTTTTTGAATCTAAAAATTCTGGAAGTGGGTTTTGGTGGATCCTCAGGATTGTTCAAAACCGCTCCTGGTTCTGGAAGTGGATCCTCAGGATGGACCAGGGCATTGTCAAACCCAGTCTGATCCATCCTGAAGATCCACCGAAACCCACTTCCAGAACATAATTTTCAAGGTGAATGTTGAAATATTTCGAAATAATACGGATTTTGGTGAATCCCAGAGTATTTTAGAGAAAAGAGAGAAATATTGAAATTTTAGATGAATTTTAAGTTGCGTGAAACCCCTAGGGATGCTATCAAAAAGGAATTCGCACCAATGTTTCGAAATTCAAATAAAAGACAAATGACATAGGAAATTAAACGCATCGAAAACAGCATGAGTTCATCCAACGTGATAATTGATTTTATTGAATCGTAATGGGAATAAAACGCAATCACACTAAAATTTATTTACAAATAAATTTCAAGGTAATTTGAAAATAGCCGTTGAAAGTGGAGTAACACGTAATTTGCCGAAGACACAGCTCAATTAACTGTTTCAAAACACAGTTTGTACGTTATTCTCAAGGGAATCGTTGAAAGCACGTTCGCTCCGATGTTATCGAATTGCGCAAACAATAAGCAGACAACGACTTGTGAACTCGTAGATTGGAAACTCGAACGAAATGTTTATTTTTACATGTGATCCATGTTTATCTCGTGTGCGAAGATAGCGCAACGCAATCCCAAGAAACGAGAGCGCATCTCGATGAGAAAAAAAAAACACACTAAGAAAATGTTTGCCGTCGAGTCAATTAACTGAAGCGAGATGGGAGCAAAAATCGTCTTGAATGAAGTGAGATGGGCAAAACAGTCGAGCCGACGATCATTTACAACTGTTGAAAAGTTCAAAGCATGAACGGAAAAACATGCAAAGAATGCCATAGAACACTGCGTGTAGCTCGTACATGTGAATTCATCGGCTGATCGGATTCATTATTATGTTCGGTGAATGTGTTCGTTAATCAAGGCGCCAAAATGGAAAAAAAGACGAGCGAACCATTTAGAAAATCGAAGCGAATAGAGAGCGAGAGAGAGAGAGAGGATTCATAACGAGATCATAATCGAGGGGCAAATCGAAACAGACACGATCGGTTGCGTACGTGTGCATTTTTCAGTCGGCCTTAATACACGGCACTGAGATCATTCAGTTGGATTTTTGGTGCTATGCGATTAATACATTAAAAACAAACGAAGTTCGGTTAATTTTCATCGTTAAAACTAGATAATCGTTAATATTATTACACATACACACAGTTTTAGTTGATCGATTTATTGCGTTGTGATAATCGCAATTCACCGATTTGGATTCAAGATACTTGTGCGAATTTTAATAACGAAAATAAAAAGCGATTTTAAGTGCAGTGATTCGGTGGATTTATGACGCCAAATATGATTGATCGAAAGCATTTCACTGTTCGCGTAACGCTTCGAACGATGGAACAGAAAACATGAGAACAAAAAAAACATCAAAGTGCTACTGCCGCCGCCTATTGCTACTACTCGCTATTTGTTAAAAGTGACGTAAAAATGCGCCTCACGACGATCCTCCTGTAAATGTGATAATTTTCAACAACAACAAAAATAAAGCATAAAACTATTAAATTAATTTTGTTCACGTGTTACTCGTTGGCTACACACTGAAAATTACGAGCTCAACCGATTTTGTGTGACATTCACACGAAGCAAACATGCTACGAGAACGACGACGACATGCCAACTTTAAACCCAATCGAAAGTGAGTCTGTTTTTAGTCAGATTTTCAATGGAAAGTTTTCTCGTGTTTTTTTGTCTATTAACTTGATGTTTTCGATTAACTCGATGATTATAGGAATAATTCATTTCAATAAATTACAGAAACATAGTCAAAAAATAAAAAAAAATAGAAAAAAACAGTCAAAGAATGACTATTCAAATCTTGACAAATAGTCAAAAATGTATGTTTTACCCAGAATCCTAGTCAAAATCCTATGTTTCACTGAAAAAAATTCTCGAAAATAGCGGAAAATAGTGGAAAATAGTCAAAATTAATCAACTTAACTTCAAAAGCACACAAAAACGAACGAAGAATGATAAATTCGGTCCCAGAAGAAAAATCGGTTCAATGTAATGCCACGCCTAAATGATAGTTATTAAAACATCGATTTGTCCGCACTGATTGTGGTTTTCGCGAAAACATTCATTTTTCCTTGTCGACACGACTCATTTGTACGTAAATTTTTTCAACTCTCCGAACAATTTAACTCTGCTGCTTATTGCGCGGAACATGTATATTCCGAGCGGTAAACATAAACCAGTGAACGAATCGGATTGATAAGTGTGAAACGAGTTCAGCGAAGTGAACGGCATGAAAAACGAAGTGAAACACCGAAAAGAAAGGAAGAACTGAACGCAAGACATCGAACGGAGTGAAAATTCAAGTAAAACGCTTAAAATGCTCCGTTTGAAATTCAAACTTTGAATTGAACCGAAATGCATTTAATTGATTTGCAATATGCACTTGTGCAATTGATTCGTTTTGCGAGTTTTTCGTACAATTGATTCGTTTCGTGGGTTGCTTGTGGTGAAAATCGAAAAATTGAAACATCTTCGAAGGTAGAGAACGAGAGGCACAATGAAATGAAAGAAAATGAGGAAAAAAAATGAAAAAAAAGATGAATAAAGGCAAAAAATGCGGAAAAACAATGAAAATGAGGGAAAAAGGAGAGAAAAACAACAAAAAGAAAGGAAAAAAGCGAAGAAAAACAATGATGAGAAAAAAAGGGCACACAAAACAAGAGCCAAATGAGAAAAACATGAAAATTTCGATGATATTCCAAATTTAGCTGTGTTTTGAGTGCGAGCGAGATGACGATTGAGTTGTGCGGCGGTTGATTGTTTTGGTGTGTATGTCATTGAGAACGTGCAGCTCGCACACGAGTGAGTAGCATTGCTGACGACGGAATGATACGATTTATCTGTGCAAAGGCGACGCAACGACCGACCGCCCGACCGTCTGCTCGGTTTTTGCTTCCAATCGGTTTTCCTTGTCTTGCATTCCCAAATTCATAACACAACAAACGAAAAATCACGGATAAAAAATCGCCTAAAAATAGAAACATTTCTCCTACATCGCACAACAACCGAAAACACACCGTGAATGAATCCAAACGAGAAAGAGAGAGAGATATTTACAACGACACACATTTGCATTTGCCACTGAACTGACCGCTCTTCAAAACTACAGATCACTCTTGCCGCGATCACATCCATTTGCGTTTGGCATTCGCTATTTACGCATCGTTTTAAACCGTGTTTATTCTTAGTATTTTTGTCTCTCAGTCGCCGAGCATATGTTCGAGACTCTTTTTTTTTTTTCTTGTTCACGGTGTTTGATTCGAAGTTTGAAACTCTAACAAAAAAAAATCACTTTCGATTGCCATTTGAATTAGTTTTAAAATACGAAAAAAAAGCAAACAATTTCAATATCACCATAAATCCGCCGTCCACAAACTCATCGAAGAACAGGCCGATATAGGCGTGAAAATTATGTTGCGGTTTGGGTTGTATGGCTGAACATTGAACAAGCCATATGTATTGTGTTGCTCTCTCTGTGTCAGACGTACGGATTTACTGTGTTCGGAGTTAAGTTATATGTCACGGGCATCACAAAAACCATCGAAACGCGATTTTCGGACACATAATTTTTTTGTTCGGTCGTTTTTAGTTTTTTTTCCTGCTTTTCGGTGTGATTAAGTATTAAATTAACCAGATTCCTTGGTGATAGAGACTAGTTCTGGTGAAAAGAGAAAAAGAGTGAGAAAAAAACTACAAGGAAGCTAATAAAATTGTGTGTGGTTCCGATTCGACGCCGATTTGAACTAAGTGTGAGTTTGACGTATGCTAATTGTCTCACTGATACGACGAACGATTTTGTCACGTCAACAAGAGGTCACCGCATTTATCACAGATTCTAACTATATCCGAGATTCACTCTTTATGATTTTATTTATATATTTTTTGCTGGTGTTTATGAATTTGCGTAGATTCCTAGTAAACAGCATTGGAAATAGTTTCGATCCATAGTTTGGCTGCCTTTGTCATCAATTAAATTGATAAAATTAGTCGCAAAAGGTCCGTTCGAACTTCACCTTCTCAGCGACTTTCAGTAGCAGTTTTTTTTTGCAATTTTCTGGACAGTTCTTTCATTCTTTTTTTTTATTTTCATTTTTATCTGATTTCTATTCTGATTCTTGTTTTTTCTTCTGATTTTTTATTTATCGATTTATTTATTTTGATGTTCAATGGTTCTTCTCTTAATTCAATAAACAAATTTATTCAATGGATCACTTGATAAATAATTAGTGTTGAAATTTAAAGTGATTTTTGAGTCATTTTTACTGTTTTCAATTTTTCCAACGAGAGTTTTCGTTTAACTACGAATCGTAATGCGCGCAATCAATCCGCTCAACGGACAAGAGCAATATAGAGTCGATTGGCGACATTGTCGGTCTGGAATATCTTCTTTGTGTCCCTTTAGATTTCATTTTTAACGTGAAAATTTATCCATTTAATTTTTTTCGGTTCTTTTACCCTTTCTTTGGATTCTTTTTCTTTTTTTAGATTTTTCTTCTTTTTTTTATCTAATTTTTCCGTTATTTTTCCTAATTCTTATCCTTTATCTGCCTACTTTTTCATTGCTTTTTCCATTTTTCAATTCCTTTTCCTTTTTTTCTTCATTTTATTTTCCATTTTTTTTTCCTTTTCATCAAATGTGTGTGATATTTCATCGGCAATAAGTGAAAATTGAACGATTCAATTGCAAAAATTGATAGAATTCAAAGAAAAAAAACCACAAAATAATAAAAATACAATGAATTCCACGAGTTTTCTCTATGCTTTACTGTACCAAAACCGTATACATGTGAAAAACTGCCTAAAGACATGTCATTTATCCGGGTTAATGCGTGATTTTGACCTTTGATACAAATTGAATGAAATAAAAATAGTTCTATATTGTGTTTTTTGTGTCTCAAAGGAATTGTGTATTTATAAAATCACCTGTTTTTTGTCGCGTGAATTTGTTGACCTTAAGCTAATTCTGTGTATGCAATAAAAACGAAACAAAATTTGAATCGTATAAAATGTGTGTAGATCAAATTGACGTGAAATGTGTTTCTCTCATTCGCAGATTGGATCGGAAATCATCGCGTGGTATGATCTACGAGAATGAGGAGCTTAGGCTACGTACAATAAATATCAATGCAGAAGTCGAGAGAGGTAATATCACACGCTTGAAAATTGGTTACTAACGGTTGAATCGATGGGCAAACGGTTCGTCACAAATCAATTAGTTCAGTTGAAAAAAGCGAGAGCTCAAAAGTAAAAAAAAAATGATCGAAACGAAAAAAAAAACAATCCACGAAAATCAATTCACGATTCGAATTGCAATCTACATCTAATGTGTTCAACATGTGTGATTAAGTGAATTTTAATTTCGATGTGAAGCATAAAACTAAAGAAAAAATGTGTTTTGCATTTGAACCATCTGTTTTAGGACAGTCGGATATAAAGAAGCTGCTTCGAGAGAACTATCGCTTGCGATCAGAGAACTGGACGCTACGTGATGAATACGATCGGTTGGATAAGCTGTTGAAAACCAAAAGCCAACCAAATGGTCATTCAACCAAAGGCTCACACGACTATCGGGGTGATTTTAAATTTGGATGTGACTACGACGATTCATATCGATGTTACAATTGTCTCACTGACGAAGTAAGTATTGATGCATCTGTTTTTATTGCCACAAATGCAAGCAATTAAATGCATATGCATCATTTTCCTTTCGCGGAGAATCAAGTTTGCAATGAATTGCACTTTGGTTGTGAATGAAACAGTGTTTTGTTATGAATTGAAGGATTCAAAGTGGTGACACTTCGTTTCAATCATCAAATGGCATCTTATGAAGGAAGTCAATTTTTTTTAAGAGTGTCAACTAATAGAGTCATTCAACTTTCTTCGATTCAAGATATCTAGTTTTTCTCATTCTATCATCTCTTTTTTTATTATCTTTTTCTGCTTTATTTCCCACTATTTTTCTTCAACAACTCAATTAAATTGTCGTACTATTTTCAGGATGGCATTTTCTGTGATATGTGCAACGAAAATGAGCGTTATGCAAAAGAGTTTGACGACCAAAAACCTAGTAACTCTACGAATGGTGACAAAGTGAATGGATACGAATCGACTAAATCGAATAAATGTGGACCAGCTTTGATGCCAGCACCGATAAGAAATGAGAAAATCAACATGAATTTCGATCATTTATCGGTCGTTTCGGAAGAATGTTTATCGAACAGTGACGATCAAACGAATCAAAATAATAAATCAGACAATGAACCAAGTGAAACTGCGATAGATCCAATCTACGCGAATTTCCAATCGACAATTCCACCATTGAAACACTTTGAAAATTTATCGTATAAAGACATTGGACCGAATGTTGGTGAGTAGATTTTTCTTGATAATTGATGATAATTCAAAAGTTCGGAGTTTGAACTGAGTATTTTTTTCAATTTTCTCTTTCGATTTCTGAATCCATTTGAAATGAGCCATTTTTATGACCAGCATTTGGTCACCAGATGACGATTTTATCATAATAATTAGTCAAAAATGGATTAAACTCAATTGAAATGTTTACAAAACTGAGTAACATTTGTTTATTTCTATCAACAAAAAAATTATAATCCACAGATTCTCTGGGTGAAATTCACTTCGATGGTGAAATGTATCAAGCAAACGAACCAACACCACCACCTCCGAGCCCGCCACCATCAGTGCAAGCCATGAACAGGTGCCAAAAGAATTTTCAACAATAAAATATCGATTTTCGTAAGAAATAAACTAAAATTTCCACTTTTTTTAATAGACGAAGCACATCATTACCGCTGCCGCCTCCGCCGATTTTAACCGACGAAGGCAACATTGTTCATCTTGAATCACCCGATAATGAAACGGGCGCCACGGAAAAGTTGCCAAAATATTTCTTTGCTCCGTTGAAAAGCAAACGAAAGTCATCCATGTGCTCGGAGATGCGACCCGATGTTTTCGTCAATAACGTTGTGCCGTCAGACGCGAGTCGAGTGGCAACCATCCGAAAACCTCACAATCCATTGAAATATCCGAGCAATTTGAATATTGCAAGCATTGATCCAGAGGTAAATACAGTATTTTGAGGTATTTTGTTTCATGTTCAATAGAGTTCATTTCAAGGTGTTTAAATTGAACGCTGTTTATTTCCTACTAAAAAAGATTTCGATTATTTTGGCCGAAATAGTTTTCCGGTTGAATGATTTTTTGGCTAAAACCATGGCCTCTTCAATGCGGCTTCAATGAGGCATCATTTTTCACGAATCGACTTCTAATGAAGCGTATTTTTTTGCAGGCATCAAGCCAACTGGAAGCTAAAGAAATCCAAGGTTTATCCAAAGGCGTTGAAAGTATGCAAATGCAATCGAATCGACTCTATGAGAATGTAACCAGCACCGATTCGGATCAGTCGCCACCATTTCGCTCGGATTTGAGCTTAGTTCTATCATACAGTGGGAATAAATCGAAATATTCAACCACTCAAAATTCAGAGAAAACACAAGATTTCGATGTGGATACACCGCCACCGAATGTACCGCTAGCGATGAAGCTACTTCCGAATAAATTGACATACGCGGGAAAAACTGAGTTCAAACCAATTGGCTGTAGTTCACAAGAAGTGGAGCAATCGATAGCAAACGTTGAAAATTCGGCAAATGAGGAAATTTTGTCGAAATCTCAAGTGAATTCCACATATGAGAGCAATGAATGTAATGGTAAAGTGACAAAGACCAAAGAAAAAGTTGCGAAAAATGGTGAAAAACATGAGGATGGAACAAATGGAGATAGCACTTCTCCGAGCGCAAGCAAGGAAAAGGAAGCAAATTCGAATTCCAAGACAAAGAAAAGAGATTCGAATGATTCACAAGATTCGGTGAGAAAGTTTGGTTTTTTTTTTATATGCATCATTACGCTTTCTTGCACCTTTGCATCATTATTCCGGCTTTCTTTCATAAAACTATGAAGTTTTTTCATTGACTTCAAAGTTGAGACAAATTGAAATGAGTCAATTGAGAAATCGTTTACCAAATGAATCTAATTTCATTTCATTTCATTACCATTTTATTACTTTTCCAGAAGGAAACCGGTGGAAGTTCGAAAAACTCCCATGAAAATAAGGATCAAAATGGGCGATGTGTATCGATCCATTTCAATGGAAAACCCATAACTAATCAACAAGAAACTGAGCCACATTCCAATGATTCCGATTTAAACAATGCGGCCGACACAATGACCGAAGAGGAAATACTTGCCATACCACCAGTTGCTTATCTTCGATCGCGTCGTTCGTCGTGTGCTCGAAAAGTGAACGATGAAATTGGAGCATTTTTGTATCCACCAAATCCGTTTGCATTTGGTGCTTATAAACGTGGCCGACGACCGTCATTTTTATCTCGAAGACATTCGGACGGTTTAATAGCGACACAACCTACTCAATACCTAGACTATGAATTGATGGCCAAAAATTCCAATCGATGCCAGTGTCATCGAGGTCACAACAATCATTTGGGTAAGCGGTATCATTTTTCTGGTGAGATATTTACAGTTATCATTGTAGCTCAAACAACATCTTTGTTTTTCTATAAATTTTTCATTCAGGTGTTGACCCTTACTGTGGTGAATACTGTACCAATATGGGAATGCAGAGTGGAACAAATCTGGGCGGATCGACTGGTTCATCGATTGGCCTTAACATGACCTCGTCACGTGAATCACTCGGCAATATCAGCCAACAATCAACGTCCAGACGAAAAATGTCGATCACATCTCATTCAAAAAGTGGCGGCAAAATACCCTGGTGTGCATGCTGGGGCAATGGATGCATATAAAAAACGATGCAATTTCGCTAAATTGCTACTTAGCATTTCATACACACTTCCTAAAGGAATTTGTTAATGATACGTTATTTGTTTTCAATACGAAGCCATCCATTTGGAATGGATTTGTTTGTACATTTTCTGTGAAACTGTTTTTAATGTGAAACACTTCGGTTATGCAATAAAAAATATTTAACGATCAAATATGTGAATATCAATGCCATTTTAGATCGGTTTACAAGTAATTCCCAATCACAAACTTAATTAAATGAAAAACGTCATTGAATCGCCGAAAATTCAAATATGCTTGTTCATTCCTCAGTATTTTTTCCTCCTGTTTCGTTGAGCGTTGTTGTGACAGTGATATTTTCAACACATTTTTTTGCACCAAAATTCACAACAACAAAAAATCCTTATCTAGTCAAAAATGAGTTAAAGCAAAGAATCTGATCGAAACAACGATCTTTTAAGACTTTTCAAGCTTGGATTTTCCGGTGATTTTCTTTAAAGAAATTATGATTTCAGTAACCAGCTAAAGCTTTTTCGTTCTTTCCTCCATTGAAACAAAAAATTATCGGACGAAGTGGAGAAGTGAGTGAAAAACTACGAACATGTTCGATACTTGGAGCGTCATATCGTGAGTGAAACTGAACTTAAAGATGAAGCGTAGAGAAAGTGGGAAATACGACTCGAATTTGTTCTATATTTAGCCACGGCTCAGATAAAAGAAAATAATACTTCATAGAGTCGATTTCTCACTAAATTTTCCCTCAAAATTCTTCATGATAATCTCTTTTGGAAAACGGGGTTTTGTTCAAAAATTGGAAGGAAAAAAAATGTTTTCGTAAATTCATTAATTGTTTTTGATGATAGCAGAATTCTACAAAATCATTCATGGTAACATGAACCATGGTTTGCAATTTTATTCAAAGAAATAGCAAGCAATAATTTTAGGCATTTCGACATTTTCATGTAAACTGGTGTATTTAATGATATTTTAGTGATTTCTGAATTTAAATTCAACGTTCAAGTTTTCAAAAGATAATTAGTGACAAATTTTCACTTCTACATTCCCCCACGAACAGTTTGGACTATTTTAATTATTAAAGATATAATTTGGGTTTCTGGAGGCAATGCAATAACGGAATCGAAGGCCGTTAGATGATTTTGGATATCTAAGAGCTTTTATATCCATTCTTCAGCAAATCAATAGTTAAAATCAAAGATATAGATGCTCAAGCAAGGGCAACCTTTGGAATTTTTTTGTTTAAAATCAACTTTTCTTTAATCAAAATCCATTTTAAGTTCAATCTCCAAGTCTAGCCCACCAAAGACTTCAAAAGGTTGGAATTTATTTCATTTGTGGAAATGGGCATTTGTACGATTCTGTCTGAAAAAATAGCCAAACAGGTTAGATTCATTTAGCATTCGTTGTTCTGAAATGAAATTCACTTACAATAAATGATTTTGACGATTTTGGAAATGCCTTTGCAAAATGTTGCGTTGGAATGAAGTTCTTCGTCAGTGAACCTAACTTCATAAACGCCATAGTAGCGGAGATCATCCAACAATGTCACGTGCTGCACATTGGGTTCAAATGTCTCGTTCTTTGTTATACTTTTTTCTTTTCTCGAATTATTTCTTGAGGAAATTCTATTTATGTTGAAAAAAATCAAAAAGTGATAGTTTAAATAAACGAATTTTTCTCAACAATTTCCCATGATCAACGCAAAACTTACACATATTCAAATGTATTTGAATCAATATTGCTTCTTACGAAGCAAACGTTTTCCAAATCCCAACTGAAATATAAGAAAAGTCAAGTTTCTCACATTTTTTGAAGAATAAAAAGAATTTCTTCGAAAACAAATGCAATTTCTGGAACATGTTTCGTTTCCAAAAAAAAACCTTCGTCGTCCCTTCGGAATTTTATTATGAAAGGTTGTTTTTTGAAAGGCTAACTCAATTTAAGAGTTCAAAGCATCTTTTCAAAACTTCATAAATTGCTATTTTCCAACATACTCTGTTTCATAAGGTGTCCGTTTGAGTTCGCCTGTTGAAAGTGAAAGCTGGTGTTCGTTGAAATCATCTCTAAAATTCAGTTTATCTTCACTTCGTTCAACTAAAATGGACCAAATGGAAATAGACTTCGATTTTTCGTCGAGAAAATGAGTTTTATTCTCCACAACAAAACCTACCAAGTCGAACGATTTTGGAAAATGGTTCATCGCCCAACACCTCATCTTTAGTGCTAAGTTCAACCCAATAAATGGTATCGTTGGCGCCGAGCATCATGTAAACATGTAGATATGGAAAATTCAACTTGTAAGTTCTGCCTTGGAAAGTCTGACCGTTGTCCAATTCGTATCTGAATTGAGGAGATTCTGTATGAAAAACTTGAAGTTTGAAATTCTCACCAGGTCATTCCTTGGTCAATCGATTGATTAAAGAATTTCATCAACAATAATTGATGTTTCATTCAATTCAATGTTCAGAGTTTGAAAATTTCGGGCAACTCACTCAAAATCATATTCACTGCTATCATCTTTGGCTCTTACAAAATTAAATTTTTTAACACCATCAGAGAGATAAGCACTGGATACCACAACAAAAATGGTTGGAAACAATATTGCTACACGTAAACTGAACATGATTCTTTGAAGCTGCACTTTTGAACTAATGAATTTAAGCGAATAATTGAGCTATTTATTCATTTAGAGAAGTATTAGAAGAAAAATCCCCACATTCGATTTTCAGTGGACCAATTTGAGTTAACTGAAGTGTCAAAGTTTCTATCGATTCAAGGAAGTTCAACATTGTCTAATAAACCTTGGAAAACGTAAATTCAGTTGAAACATTATTAACAATTTTTCGCTGGAATTTGCAATGCTTAGCAAATGCTATAATTCTATTGTTTGATTTGGTAGTTTACTATTTGCGGACAAAATAATAAACTTGTTCCATTCCGTGGAACAATGTCAGTTTTAATCGCGATTAGATTTATGAATATATGAATGAGTGAAGACCAACAGAGAAGAAAAAATATAAAGACCATCGTAACCGGTTTTTTAAAAATTTGTATGCCACATAAATTGCTTACGGTAAACACCGACAAAATTGTGTACATTTTTTTTGGTAACGAACAATTTTATCAAAAAAGTGTCGCCAAAGTTCAATATCAAAGGCTCATGAACTTGTCAAATACTAAGCAGAAAAGTCATTCGAATCGTCCGAATTATACAAATTAGACGAATTCAAACATATTTTACAGCACTCATGACGACAGCAACTGGTTTCTGTTGATAAATAACTGAATTTTTTTGAAATAGTTTTGTTTTGTTCTTTTTACGTTCTTCTTTGCAAATTAACACCCATAAAAATGAAATAACAATCCATAAAAGTTCATTATACGAAAACTGCATCACACGTAAGATTAAGACAGTGTAGTAAGAAGTGGTTCTTCATTGTCAACGATCTAGTTCGATTTATAAAAATAGATTCGCTTCGCTCTGCGTTCTTGAGAATTTAGTTACTTATACTATTTTTTTGTTTCACAACAAACTAGTTTTGAAAAGTAATCGAGATTTTTACACGTAAATTAGTTTCTCGATTACTTTCTCTATTACAAATTACTTTAGAGTGATTCGCCCCTCGGAAAATATTGTACGAAAAAAGTTTGAAATAAAGTAATTTTTGAAAAAAACATTTTATCATAAAAATTCGATTGACGCTTCGAGATATTATGCACCCATTTGTCGTTACTGCCGCTGTTTTAAATTAAATAAAAAATATGAGCTTAAAATTGAAATTCACCATAATTTGTTCATCCATATGAAAACCAATGCACTTTTTGTGCATGCTAATACTTCTTATTCTTCACACTATCGTACACACAATCGTGCACAATGGAAGCGGCCATATTGAATATTTATAGTGTATTGTCATTATTTCTTCCAATATGGCAACTTACAGTATGTGTTAAGAAGAAGAAGCAGTACCATTCCTCAGTTTGCATACGGACGAATTCGTTTCAGTACTCAAAAAGTATTAAGAAGATTTACATTTACACCAGATTAGAAGCTTTACATTTCATGTAGTGCTAAAAAAAGATGGGAAGTGGAATTCCCGCATTTTAAAATACGTCACGTGAGAATGGCAATGGGTTTACGCATCGAAGCCTTGTTATTACTTTTCCGTACACAACGTGTCAAGGGAAAGTATAGGAATTGGTCCCGAAAACTTTTTTCGCAAAATTAGCTTAGATCGTTATAAAAACTCATGAAACGCGTAGAAAACCACTTTTTGAGACACTTTTCCGTTCGTGTGCCGTCGTCGTCGTTGTCGTCGTTGTCGTCGTCGTAGCTGTTTGTAAACACTATAACTCAAAAAATAACTGAGATAATCAAAATCTGGAAATGCCAAAAGTTTTGTATTCGAAAAACTTAGTTTAAGTTCGAAAATGAGCCATTTTCGATTTGATCCTGGGGTACTTGCCCTAAGAAAAACCTCAAAAAATTGACACTTTTGTATGGGAGGTACCCGTAAATCGACTCCGATTGGCTTCAAACTTTCTGGGAATTCATTTTTTGGGAGGAAAATAAGATTCTGAAATTTTGAAACCAATCAGAATCGATTTACGGGTACCTCCCATACAATTTTTTTTGAAATCTTGACTAAAATTACCGATTTTCGAACAATTTTGTATGGGAGGTACCCGTTAATCGATTCTGATTGGCTTCAAACTTTCTGAGGTTTCATTTTTTGAAGAAAAAATAAGATTCTGAAAGTTTCATGTTGATCGCATCTGCAGAAGTTTGATTTTTTGTCCTCAATTTTTGTCGAAATTTTCTTGGAAAAAATTGAGGGGCAAAAACCAAACTTCTGCTAATGCGATCAACATGAAACTTTCAGAATCTTATTTTTTCTCCAAAAAATGAAACCTCAGAAAGTTTAAAGCTAATGAGAATTTTTCACTTTATTTTTATTATTATATTTTCACTGCCTTTATTTCAAGAAAATTCACAAAAAATAACCAAAAGTACCTACGGACAACGCAGGCCAACGGTACGGAAAAGTTCGGGATTACCAATGTAATTCTTTTTATCTTTCAAGACAATTTTATAAAAAAAAAAAACGAAATTGTTCGCAGTCGAATTTTCGATTTTAAGAGAAAATGTTCAAATTAAGTGCAGCATTGTTCTTTTTATCAGTTCTTGTAACTTGGTGTTGTGCCATACTATCCGATTATGTTACGGAATTTAAGTTTATTGAAGTTAAAAATGAGAGGGAAAAACATGATTTTGAGTATGTTGAAAATGAACAAGAAACGCACGATTCAAAGTTAATTACTTATTCAGTTGCTTTTTTTTCTAAATTCTATTTTGATTTTAGGTACACACTTGACAACGGCGGAACCTACCATGGAATAGCTCACAAAGTGGACATTCCATACTTTCGAGTACATTTATTGATCGGTGACAATGGCACCGTTTATTGGGCTGAGCCAACGAACGATTACCTTAACATGGAAGAACCATTCTGCAAATCGGTGCGAAGTGGTCAGTTTTTCTCTTTCGCACACCCATAAAGCATGCGTGAAAGTTTTTCTCTTCATTCAGTTCATTTCACATCAGAGCATTGAAGCTCCTGCATATATATTTGCTGCTGGTGAACAGATCTGTTCGACAGCAGCTGTTGCTTGCGTGAATATTCGCTGTGAAGCACGTTCGTTCAAGCGTACAGAACACACGAGATACATCGTAAGCGACGCGCGCGTGCACACTCAGAGCTGCCGTTCGTGCCTCGTGTGTTTTATATGCTTCTCTGTCTGGTTCCGTATGAATGAAAGAGACAAACATTGTGCGTGAGAATCGATACATGAACGAACGTGCTTCACAGCGAATATTCACGCAAGCAACAGCTGCTGTCGAACAGATCTGTTCACCAGCAGCAAATATATATGCAGCAGCTTCAATGCTCTGTTTCACATCACATGTCTCTTCAGTTTTTTTCAAACTCAAACCTAGAACCTTATCAACCATGAAATTAAAGATGACAAATCCGTTTCAATTTTGAACATTTCAGTTGAGAGAAGCGACGATAAGCTATTTTTCAAGAATGATTCCGGTGAATACGAAATTTCACTTGTGACCGGCAAACTGATTCGTATACTTTTTGCAACAAAGTATGTTACTCTCATGAAGTGTCTGCTTTGTTTAGTGTCAAAAAGTCAAATGAAACAATCTATGATCATTATTTTGTTCAAAAATTTTGACATTTTTCATTCCTTCGAAATAGAATATCATCGAACAATAATTCGAAAAATTTTAACGGTACTACTGAATACAGAGCCAACGATCCACATTCGCAGAGTGTTAAATTAATGTATCATCGTGATTACGATATGAAACCCTTCGTCAAAGGTGTATACGAAGTGATATTGACAGAAGATGAGCTCAACTCCAAGGAAACCTTTTGTGAAGGCATTTCTGGGCTCATTGAACTTAGTCAATGTGAGTGAATTTGATTCACACGTTTTGTTTTTGAGATTTTACAAATTCAACATTTTATTTTCAGCTACTATCGGTCATGTGTAGCTTCGGTTCATAAGCGAAATTGACCCAGAACTTTTGAAATTATTGACCGTAAAATTGTGATCTAGGATTGGATTTGGATGTAAAAAGTATTGTATAAACCAATGCATAAGAATGTATGCATTGATTATTTCTAGCGTCTCTTTGCACGTCTCTAATGTGAATAAATAGCTGGCAACGTGCCAATCGAGTAAATAATGACTTACTACGAACCTGTAGTATAGAAGAAAAAACAACTGAAACAATCGTAATGACAAACGTTTTTGAAGGCGGTGCCCGGAATTTGTTTATGTCTCATTGAAATTATAATTGTTATCAGTCACTCACTTATTTCACTCAACAAGCAATGTCTATCGAACGAAAAATCACTCATTTTTATCAAAATAGACGAAGTTTGTCGGTCGATAGACCGATTTTTATTAGAGTTAAACGATTTTTCTACTCAAATCATTTTAGCTGATGAAAATTTGGTCAGGTAACGGAGAACAAGGCGTAGGTACCAGAAAAAACTGCGGCGCAGTATACTTTACCTGCGCAAATACTTTTAAAGTCCCACAATGTATGTGTTGGCAAATAATCGTTATGGTTGCTATGATAAGAGCGAAGCGTGTCATACAAGCTGGAACTTGTAGCTGTGAATTCAAGTTTTTGTGGTTTGTTCTCGGGTTTGTTATGGGCGAAATTCTGGTTTTTATTTCCTTTTTTTACTTGAAATACCTGAAATGGTATTTCCGCCATGAGAATGACGTCATGTGTTGAATTCTTCTTGCATCGCAGAAATTATTTTTGATCTAGTTGCATTTTTGATTCCAAAGAAAAATGTTCAAAGCAAGTGCTGCCATGTTTTTCTCAACGATTCTCGTCGCTGGGTGCAGTGCTATACTTTCGGATTTTGTGAAGGATTTCAATTTTATCAACATTAAAAATGAAGTCGAAAGATATGATTTTGAGTAAGTTGAAAACGAGAAAGAAATGGGAGACTTTGACCGCTTATAAATCCATCAGTAATTATAGAAATTGATTTTTTTCATTCATTTATGGCAATGAAATGACTTTTTTATGACTCTCTGCTATTTTCAGATACACATTGGACAATGGTAAAACCTTTCATGGAAAGGCGCACAAATTGAACATTCCATATTCGAACATATTTTTAATGATCGGCGACAAAGACGCCATTTATTGGGCTGACCTTGAGTTCGATGAACTTAAAATGGGAGAATCATTTCCAATAGCTGCGCGAGCTGGTATGATCTTTTTCGGTTTGATTTTTTGGTTTAACAATTTCGGATTTTATTTGGTTTCTGTTTCACAATTTATGAAACGAAATTTGAAAACGTTAGGAGTTTTTTTTTGTTGATAAAAATTCAATTTTCATAATTTTCCGAATATTTTTCTATTTTTTCATCAAACATTCTAACATTTTTTGCATTGTAAAATGTTTTAGTTCAAAGAGACGACGATAAATTGATCTTCAAAAACGATTTCACTCAATATGAGATTTCGCTTAAAACTGGTGAACTGAACCTCGCACCGTACAGAACGAGGTATAAGAGTTCCTGTTGGAAACAAAAAACTCTGACTCTCTCTATCTACAGAAAGATTTTGTATACAAAAGGAAAAAAAATGTACTTTCGACTATAATGAGTTCAATTATCTCGACTTTATGTTTGTTTTCAGTTGGAATATAGACCATATCTGTTTTACAAAAGCGGAAAAGGAAACATTAACGTTTCATTATGTGTAAGTATAACCCACGGAGTATTTCCGCCATTTCAGGGAAGTTGATAATTATTATTCAGTTTATCTCATGTTTTTATTTTGTTTCATATTGTTAACCCGGTTGGTGATTTCCTTGAGATAGAATATCGTCGAATAATAACTCTAGGAAGTATAACGGTACCACAGAGAATGAAGCAGATGATGCGCATGTGCAAATCGTTAGATTAACGGAATATAATCAGTTCAAAGATGTATACAGAATAAATTTCACAGATAGTGAACTCAATTGCGATGACACTTTTTGCAAAGGCATTTCCGACACGATTGAGTCCAGCTCTTGTAAGTGATTTTTGTTCATTCTTCGAAAATGTTTTTCGATGCTAGTTTTTATTCGTAATAATTTGTTTCGTTTAACTTAATTTGTGAATTTCTAAAAAAATAACATTATAAATTCACAAATTATGTTTGTATAATTCAATTGACCTGTTTAACTTTTCAGATGATGGCTGGTTCATATTTCCTTTCATGAGCCAAATTGACCCAAACCTTCTGAAATCATTAACAGGATAAATCGTTTGTGTTCGACTGAATTAGTAGCTGAATCAAGTACTAAGCCAGCTATAAGCTGAAGGTTTATTTGCTCTACAGAGTTCTATCTCAGCCTTTGTAGACTATAGCCTATTTTATCTTTTCATTGAAAATAAAATTAAGTTCAATAAATTATTCATTATAAAAGATTTTTTTGATTGATTCAAAATCCAAACAACAAAGAAGATGTAGAAATAAAATTTTGAATAGATCTATAGGTGAGATTGAGAGTAGCGTATGTTTCGCTGATGTTGTTATAGAAGAGACGAGTATGTTTCTTTCAACTTAAAAATTGTTTAAAGCGAGTATGTTTACTTTTGATAGGTAGTCGTGGTTTTCCATGGTTTTCGCAAAATTGATAAGAGAAATAGGTTTGGTTTCTTCGGCAAAGTTGCAGTACTCGAGGTCTTCTAAGAGAAAACTTCTTTGCTGACGAAACCAAATCTTTATATGATCGCCTTTGCGAAAACGGTGAAAAACTTCGACAACCTGTGGCATGCAAATGAACTCTACTTCAACGCCAACAGAACCATCAAAAAAACATACTCGCCGCTTCAAAAATGCAAATCAAAGAGAAAACATACTCTACTCTCAATCTCATCCATTGAAATGAAGCAAATGTGTATCTTCGTATTTTTTCCGAATTCAATAAAGTCAAAAGATCTTCAAATAAAAAATTAAGGTTGAAATTTTATGAAATGTTAAATGAGAAGTATTTTAGGAAGAAAAACTTACTTGATCATTCAAAAAATGTAATCCTTCAGAAGTAATCCCAAATATGTCGAAGATACTTTTTATATTTTTTTTGCCATATTTTTCATATTTTCCACAATAAATATGTTGTATTGAATTTGATTCACTTTTTCACTTTTTACTTTCATAAATTTCGCAGATTTCTTCTTTCACTTTTTCAAAAAGAATGCACTTTAGATATATTTTTCTCCTTTTAATTCGAAGAAAATCGATGAAATGGATAAAATTGATGAACTTCTTCACATCAATCAAAACTGTAACACTTTTTGGCATTTTCTTTCCTTTCAAAATATAAAATTGCTTGGTTTTCTTTCACAACGATCACTAGATTCGATACGATGGCAATTGAATTTTTCAAAAAAAAAAAAAATTCACAACCTCAACGTAAACTGTTGCATACTATCAGCACATTAGCACTACAATGTTTATGATGAATGGCTCATGTGATCATGCCATTGGAATCCAGCGAGGATATACGTGGACGATATACGTTGCACTATTTCTAGACAATTTAGGCAACATCGCCAAGTTAATTAAAATGAAAACAAAGAATGTTATTGTTTATTAATTATTGTGTTATTTAGAATGAACACAACAAAATAACGTGATATAAACTTTGATCTTCCAATTTTTAAGCGCAAAATCACAGAGCCATCAAATGTCACGAACGAAAACGACAATCGCACGAAGAGAGAACCGACGAGGAACTAATATTTCGAGTCTTTTCTTGGAGACTAACAACTGATTTCTTTTCATTCCTACTGGAGTCAAAATGACGCGTCAAGTCGTTAAATAAACGAATATTGTCGTATTTATGCAAAGAATTAAACACAGATTGTCATGCCGCGTTAACCTAAGGAACCGCATTGTGAAATACACAAAACCGAAACCAATTTGTTCACAATTCTACATGTTTCATTGGACACCCACAGAACTCTGATTGCGGACCGATACATTCATATTTTGAGTGACTGCATTAGTTGTGTTCATTTCGATACGAATAAGGAGATAAAAGAAACAAAACAACTAGGGGCAATTCACGAGCTGCGAATGGTGCCAGTTGTGCGAATGGGCGAATGGTAGTATGTACATTTAGATACAAACATTTGCAAATGCTACGAATGCGTGCGAATGCGAATGGAACCATTCAATGTATTTATATACAAGCATTCGCGAAAGTTCGCGAATGATTACGAATGGCACTGCAAATGAGTGTGCTATTCAAATGAGTAGCATTGCGAATGCACGAATGCAACTAGAACTGAACGACATTCCAAAACACTTGTCAAAACAGTGCAAATTCAAGTCGTTAAAATGGTAAACAGAACATTATTGAGGCCAATTTAATATAAAAATTATATCAATTAAAAAACTTTTTTCTGAATTAGTGAAATTTTCCGATAATACAATTCCAGTTGATATCAAAATAATTCTGGAAATAAGTGAGTTTGACACAGAGCATGGCATAATTTAAGGAATTTCGATTTTTGAGTATTGACAACTGCC
>NW_022595281.1:98914-118112 GCF_009176505.1 Sitodiplosis mosellana
GCAGTTGTCAATACTCAAAAATCGAAATTCCTTAAATTATGCCATGACACAGAGTCATCGCTTATGTTAATTGACCGTGAAATTATCAACGATATTGAAGAATTTGTGAAAGAAAATTTAGAAAAACTCAAAAATACTTCGTTTGAAAATACTGTTTTACACTGATTTTGTTTTGTTTTTTATTTATGGTGCGATTCAAGACTTTTGGTATCGACAAAATTAATGAATTATTTGCCAGAGAATATTCGTATCTTTCAAATAAAATTTATGTTCGTTTATAAATTCTTCTATATCGCTAATGCTTTTAGAATCAATGGATAACAGAGCAGTTTCGCATTCAAATCCAGTACTTTTTATGATTTTTTCAAAATTTGCCGGTAGTTTTTCGGCTAATTTCTTTTCTAATATCTGAAACACACGTGAACTCATTGCTTATGGCGTTTTTAGCGCTCAATCGCTACTGACGTTTGAGTGAACACAAGTATTCGTAGCCATTCGCGAATGGCTACGAATGCTTGTGCGAATGTGTTAATACATTCACTATGGAGCGTCGCGCGAATGATCGCGCGGCAATCCAAAAACATGGCGAAACAGGCACGAATGCCTCTTATTCTGCGAATGGCAATGACATTCGCGAATGTGAATTGCCCCTAGCAAAACAATAACCGCTGAATGCCGGAATGCCGAAGCAATCACGTAAGCGAGATTAATATGCGAGGAGTGAATTTATGACCGATCGTTCTAAGATTGTGGTGAAACTCAAGTATGTACGCTTGACGTGTATAGATTCGTATGCCAGCGAAAATGTTGGAGTCTACTCATTTTTGTATCAAGCCATGGATTTAGTCGCTATGAAGTGCGGTTTTGTTCAATGATCAGCGTGAAATCGGCTAATTTGACACATAAATTGTGTTTTTGATTGGTCGTAAATTCAAAAGTTTACAGGCGACCGTTTTGTTGTTGAAAAATTTCCAATTTCATTTTAAATGAAACGAATCGAATTGAGTTCAAATGTAAAAAAATTGGTCGTTATTCCGTGAATAACGTTTCAACTGATGAAGCAAAATATGTTCAAAAGTTTCATGTTTAAGTATGAAATTGCATCATTCCCTGCATGCACAAAACGAAAACTGCTCAATACTTGTATGCATATGTGAGGTTAAAGTGATATGATTCCCAAACGCATTCAATAACGCAGTTGATAAACTCACTAAAAAGACACAAACCGCTATTGAAATCACTGAAGAGATAACAAAAACAGAATGTATAAAGTTCATAGTCAAATCGGAGTTGCCACAGAAAAGCAATTGAAAATAATCAATACCCTCATATCGATTCCAAATACCTATTCACATGTGAATAGAAGAAGAAGTGCACAAATGGCACTAAGCGACACTATTGAAAAAACGGTTAAAACTGCTTATGATCTTTCTAACCTCGAATCGAAGCGAGCATTGCAAACCTTCATAATTTGTGGAAGTGTAAATTGAGCAGGGCACGTCAAAGGCAAATTCGACTGTACGATCGTAAATCATTAGTATGCATTATACTTTGTTAAATTTACCATGGAGACACACCGCCGCATAACGAGACAACGGCACTGGTGAGTCATATACGACTTGAGAGTGGCGCGTCCAATTTAGAGTGTGATGAATTCTTAGAAAAAAAATAATAAGTGAAAAGAGGACCCAAATACATTCATAAAAAACGTTGGTTTATGACCTGAGAAAAGAGAGAGATTTTTTTCACTCAATACATAGCACTTTTAGCATTGCGCTCAATTGCCACATGTGTTTTTTTGTTCAAAGCAAATTTGTGTACATTTGCGTATATGGCGTTGTGGGCAATGATAAAGATATTTTGTTTTGACCCTTGAAAACATCAAAACCTTCAATTTTGTTACTTTTTCTAGGAAATTTATTTATTGCCCATCGACGCCGATTTTGGGAAATATCATGTTACTTTTTATGCATCTTTGCAATTGATTTTTCCGTTTTTTTTTTCTTTTTTGAATGATAAAATTTTGTTCTTTCGTTTAACTAAAAATGTTCCATTTTAATATAATAACAAAAATAATTTTGACGACAATCAGAGCTATCGACATATGTATGTGGCAAAATGACGCCTTGAAATGTGTTACTAAAGAAAAGACAGACATTGCCAATCGTGTGGAAAATAAGAAATTGCTTGAATTTGATAGTGTTTATCGATAATCCGATAACTGTTATCACTTTATAAACATTGATAGTGAATTGAAAATGGTATGCATTCGATGAATTGCACATGCAGTACCAATTGCATCGATATCGTATCTGAAGTGATAATAGCTTATAAACTAGCTGCAACTGATTTTCTAATCATTCTGATCATAATAATAATTTAAAGTAAGTTTGTGTGCACATTTTTGGAGAAAACCCATTTGGCTGCAGCCAAAATATGTTTTGTGTCGGTTCTTTTATATTCTGATATGTGAGATATACGATCGCATTGTGCAAAAAATTGACCAAACAAAAATCGCAGAGTGAAATACTCCAAACCGAAATCAAAATCGACTTGTTCACAATTTTACATGTTTCAATGGTCACCCATCAGAACTGTGATTGCGGACCGATACATTCATATTTTGAGTGACTGCATTAGTTGTGTTCATTTCGATACGAATAAGGAGGAAAGAAACAAAACAATAGCCGACATTCAACGACAGAATGACGTAAGCACGATCAATGCTATGCGAGAAATGAATCTACGACGAAATATTTTAAGAATGTAGTTCTACGCATGTGTGTGTGCTTTACATGTATAGATTGGCCAGCGCAAATGTAGGATTTGAATCATCTGTGTACCAAGCCATGGATTGGTAATTTGAAGCAGTCATAAGCAGTATTTATATGTTATCGTTTGTGGACAGTTGTGATGAAGTCAACAGCCGAAAATCCGTATATTTGACAATACAAATTGTGTTTTTAATTGGTTCAACATCGTAAATTCAAAAGTTTACATTATAATTTTCTGATTTTTTTCACTTGCATTCTAATTTCCGGTAAAATGAAATGAGTTTAGCTACCCAAATAAAAAAAAAACTGTGTACTTTTGCAGAATTGCGCAGAGCTGCACGGAGATAGAGGCGAATAGTAAACAACACAAACGTAAGTTTGCGTTTGTGTGCGCAATGGTTAGTATGCGGATCCTTATAAACTGTTTCGTCTATCTCCGCACAACTCAGTGCATTTCCGTATAAGTCCATAATTGAACCATTTGGATAATCAGTTTTTCGACAGAACATGAACAGAGAGTACGTTTTTTTTGGTGTTTCTAGAGAACAATCGACGGTTTTGTTGCTGAAAAATTATTATTTCATTTTAAATGAAACAAATCGAATTGAATTCATCAACATTTTTTGTCGTAGTTCCGTGAATAACGTTTCAAGTGCTAGAAAGAAATAGAGAAGAAAAAAAAACAAAACCAATACATTCAAATCACAAATATTTATGCATACTTTCTTGAATCTAATGCTTTTATACACACCATGGTGGCGATGAAAGCAGTGACTGAAACAAGTTGGATCTTCCTCTTCTTCTTATTGTGAAATTCATTTTTATTCCATGGAAAGCAATGTAAAATCCAAATTTTTTCAACTCATGTTAAAAAAACAAACTAGAAGTTACATCTAGATCCAAATACGAATTGATAAGAAAATCTGTTTAGAAAAAAACGTGTTTATGATGAAATAAATTGTGTTACTGTATGATATTAAAGGGACTGATATCATCTGAACGGAAGTGCTACTCACAAAAGATTCAAATTAAAACGACACAAAATATCATAGTTCAGCGAATGTAAAATATACGATAAAGTTGAGTGAAAAGTGTGAGGGTTTATTTCGCTCTGAGTTAAAGGATGAAATGTGTTTTTGTTTCACTGAATTTATTAAATAACAAAAATCAACCAAAAAGTCTGATATATGACCAAATGATACCAAATTATTGTTCAAAAAAAAGTTTTTCACATTATTAGGACAGTAATAAGTTGTGTCGCATGGATTGATTGCAAATTGTGTAGATTAACATTCGTCTGCGTAGAAATAAGAAGTCTCTTGAATATTATAACGTCCAAAATCATATTTTTTTTATCGATCATTTTATAAATTGTTATGTTATAACAATTATCGCTCAAGCAATATTACGCAACGTGGTTGTACTTTACATGCAATAGACAAACGCTAGTACAGGACGTTACAGAGTCTTTGCAAGGTTTTTCTTGATTGTCAATCGTGGGCATTTTTGTGTGTTGACTACAAGACATCAAATATATTGGAAATTCTCGTGTTGCTTCGTAAGAATTTATTGTGAACTTAAAGTGAATGCACAACAATATTGCACGTGTAGTAACATTTACATTAATATCATATCGATCGTACTAAAGTGATAAGAAATGTTATGAAATTGCTATTGAAATTGCCCATAAATACGGTGCTACTGACTTATAAGTAACCTTATTTTTTCGAATGAAATAAAATCTCATCATTTTGTCATATCTCTTGAAGACTCTAGTGAAGTTCGAGACATTTTTTCGAAATTCTACTTTGATCAAATGTTTAATTACATGATTCAAAACGTACGAAAATTTAATTAACATTAAATTTCTATTCGTCCCATTATCCGGTGGTTTTATAGAAAGATGGAGTTTGAGCAAGTAATGATCATACTGATCAGTGGATTGTACGGTGCAGTCATTATACTGATCTTGATGTGGATGAAAATGATACGAATGGAACAGAATCGGGTAAGTCGATGATAGAAACAAAGAAATAGAGAATAAAATAAAGAATAGAAGAAAGAAAAAATCGATACATTTTGGTTTTTGACTCATTTAAAATCACGTTTAATTAAACAATTAGATTAAATTCATTCATGTCTAATCCTGAATAGACTGCTGCGGTCGATAGCGGTCTTGCCACACCACCGTCACCAAAACTCGACACACCACCAAAGGACAGCATCTGCGAACAGTCAGATGTAGCAAAACCGGAAGCTACCACGTTCTCTTTTGCAGAAATCGCTAAGTCCAATGGAGGATTCCATTTTAAAAGTAAGTTGCCAATAAATATTGATAGAAGTACTAACTACCCCAAGCCGTTTAAGCTGTACATATTTTTCGACGATGTTTCAACGAAATATTTCTTACTAAATTAAAATAAAATGTTCAATATATTCCCTTTTCCAGTATCCAGTAAAGAACTTGGATCAGAAGCATTTAAATTGGATACAAATTCTGGTGATGGTTCATTGTTGTGCACCCTTTTAAATACAAATCAGAATGAAGGTGTACTGAAAACAACATCGGTGGATAGTGTCATTTCTGAACGGAGTGGAATATGTGCATTTTGCCAATACGAAAAAAACGAAACCACTGGTCAGTCGAAGAGAATATTCAAGTCGGCGACGCAAAATAGGAATTTCAATAGTAAGATATCAAACACTGGAAGATCGCAGGAACGAAAAAAATTGGCCGTTCGATATACAGGAATCAATCGACAAAATCCAGAGATGACTAAGCGCACGCTCAGTAGCGTATTCAGCAACTCAACTGAGAGTCGTTTTCTGCTCTGTGCGTTTACACTCACTTCGTTATGAGTTTATGTGCGCACTCTGACTTTGTTGTTAAGAAATGTGTGCGCACTCTAACTCTGTTGCCTATTATGGTTTATACACACATATAAAGAGTTGAGTGTGTATTGTCTTATTCTTTTCTTTGTGTTTCTTTCTTTGTATATCCTCTCTATTGTTTCTTCGTTGTGTACGAGTGCGGTGTAGCGCACTCCGTTGGTGCGCTTATACTCTCTTCATGGAGTGGGTTTGTTTGTGCTGCAGCGCAATATCGCACTGAGCATGTTTTGAGCACGCAAACTCAGTGTCCGTGCGGCCGTTGCTCGGTCACTCGGTGCGCTTCAGTCATCTCTGACAAAATCCACGTAAAATTAATTCATTTAACACAAATGATGGTATACTGCAAACGACACCGCCGCATAACAAATTTGCATCGCCAATAAAAACCTTTTCTTCAGTCAATAAGACGACAAGCGAATTTACTTTTACTCAACCAAATTTTGTATCGGACCTAAAACCCAAGAAAATAGAAGATACGATCCATGAGATTAATGATCTAGAAGAGGTGAGTTGATTTTGACTCCAAAACAACTATTCAAATCAATTTGGATCGTTAAAACGATCTATGTTCAAAATTCATTCGAATAATTTTCGAATCTTTCTTTCAAAACAGTTGCTGGTTCCTGAGACACGATTTCATCGCGATTTACCTACCGAAGAGTTTAAAAAATGGTGTTCGGATGATACATTTTTGATAATGGGTCCGGATCAAGAGATTTTACGACATGAAAAAATATTATACGTGCTCGTTCATGACTTAATGCCCAACATTGAGTTCCTGAAGAAGTACGGCACTCAAATAGAACACTTGCGAATTTATTGTAAAAGTGTCAACAAAGTTCAGCCATCTATATACGCTGTAATTAGTGAAAATTGCTCGCAGAATTTGAAAGAAATTGAATTTTATGACCTCGAAGGCGATGAGATCAATCTTTTCACTAAAGAATTCCCAGTAATCGAACGAATTCAATTCAAAAGTGGAAAAATTGGCCAAAATGTCGTTGACGCATTCAAGAGAAACTTTTCAAATGTTCAGAAATTGGAATTTAGTCACACACTTACTACGATCAACGATCGAAGGATTATCAATGGTTACTATAACAATTTGAAAAGTTTCGAAGCATCTTATGATGAAAGCGGAACGATTTTTGATGAATCGGACATCGAAAGAGCATTGTATATGAACAAAGATCACCTACAAAAGATCATATTATGGGGAGTACTCTCGCCAACGTTTTTAAGATTTATCAGCGATAAATTCCCGCAGCTCAAAAAAATGTCCATAAAAAAAGTGCCCGAACGTGTTATTGCCCATCCGCCAAAGTAATGAACGGTCTTATCTCGATTCAATCATTATCAAAAAGAAAATTCTATTTCAATCATACTAATTTAAACACTTTTCCTCTTTCAGTGGCCGTCTCTATGCATTCAAACAGTTGCACCAATTTGAAATGTCAAGTGTTTTCACGGCTCGTGGATTGAACTGTCCATTTGATTTCGGTCACCTGCAAAAGGTCATATTGGACTTAAGGTTCTTGCCTGATTCATGGATTGACGATTTTCTTGTGAAAAATCCACAAATCAATCATTTATCATTGAGTATTACGCCAAATGGGATAAATGACAGTATGATTTCCAAAATAAAGAAAGCATTGCCTAATCTACGCTACTTGGAAATTGACAATGCATCGAATGTATGTTCAACCACAATTATGAAGTTACTTGAAGACAAAAACCTGAATGATCTGCTGTTTTCGCATTTTAATTCATTTGCGTATTCTCTGTTGCGAAGTGAGTCAGAGAAAATCAAGGCATTAGGCTGGAGTGTGAAGCTGTTTTCCAAGTTTTATGGTGCCAAATTCGAGCGTAACAAAGGTAGTACTTTGAAGTACCAAAAAATCAATCGAAATGAAATTGAATCATTGACATAACATTAAATTGCACTCATTTTTAACTTTATTTTCAGAAAAAGAAACGAATACAAACAGCGATGTCTTTGATTCGGTAAAAAGGTAAGCGTTGAGTCAAAAGCAATCATATGAACTACCAAGCTTCGAAAATTCCACGAATATTAGTTTTTGGTCATTTTTATCGGTTCAATGAACTTTTTTCTAACAAACTACTCTTTTTATAGAAAAACGGAAAAAGTCAAAGCGGCACAATTATATGAATGGTACGAAACACAAGTGAAAAACAAAAAAGATGCCACCAAGGATCTGAAAGAGAAAGAAATCAATCCATTCATCAAGGTATACCATAATTTGAGTCTTTTGAAAATGATTTCAATGAAAAATGATTGAATTAAATAATGCGATTACTATTTTTATTAACATTTTTTGAATTGAATTAACATTATTTTTCCATTTTGTATGCTCCTCAAATTGGAACTCTTGTAAATTCTTCTAAACAGACGGCTGACAAAATATCCAATAGTTGCACTTCTAAAGCACCACAATATGGGTTTAAACATACTGAAAAACCTGATTTTAGACCGTTGAAATTCTCGATCCCATGTGAAGCTACAGTCAGTTCATCAACATCTACAGTGACATCAACAGCGACCGTGACAACTAAACCTTCATTTTCATTTGGATCTTCATTTAGTTCTGGCACATCAACGAATGCAACTGTGTCTACCGTGAGCTCACCAATGAACAACAATGACGAAAGAATTATTTTTATCAATTAAAAGATTTTGTTCAATCGTTTTAAGACTCCTTCATTCGGGACACCTGCCTTCGGGAGCTTCAATTTTGGAACTAAAACGCTGCATTCCACAGAGACAAGTCACCGAAATGAAGTCTCAAAATCTACTAAAGAAGTAAAAGATTCAAACATGACTAAAGTAAGAGAGATTTTAATGAAAAATATTTGTTTTTCTGCTTTAAAGGCACCTTCATTTGGAACTCCCGTGGATTTTCAACCGCATTTAGCATTTGGAATTGCAAAAACTTCACCAATATTTGGAGAAAAGCCTTCGGTTTTCGGGACTGTATCATCACCGGCATTTAAAGCCACCGAAAGCATAAAAGCTACCAGCATTTTTGGTAGCCCAAATACAACTGTGTTTAGTAAGTGGGAAAAATCATTCACTGGATTCGGAACATCGGCCGTGAAATATCAACCAACTATAGGAACCGATTCGATAGACAGTCAAATTGTTACAAGATTTAATAACATCACCGCTATGGTGGAATACAAAGAAAAAAGTGTCGATGAATTGCGGATGGAACACTATAAAAACAAATTGTTGTAAGAAATATATAGGGAAAAAGTGAATTTTTTTTCAAAACTTTCATGGAATTTAGATTACATATCAATATTTTAAGTTTAGTTTAACAAATGATTGCTCAGAATATTTTCCAAAGCACCGTTATTCCTCCTTAAAAATATTTAGTTTTCATTTTATTTAGAAATTTATTTAATGTTATCAATATTTTTTATATTTACAAACATGGGATCTGCTCAAATTGAAATAAGTTTTTGTGCCAGTGCTAAAAAAAAGCCTTACGACAACATCATACTTTTTAAGTACTTTGGTTTAAAATAGAATAACTTCTATTATCCACTTGTGGAATGTCCACCAAAATTACAACACTTTTTAGAATTTCGATTTTTCACTTTTTTTTAGGTTTTTACCAATAACTCTCAAATGTTTCAAGAGCTCAACCAGTTTTTATTTTAAAATATATAGATAAGAGGCAAACTATAATTATGCAATATATGAACACCCTTTGCAACCAGATGTTCTGGCTACAGCCGTGCATCATTTACAATTGAAATCAGGACGACTTAAATGAATTTAGTTATATTTGATATCGTTGTTCTTTGCTTTGAATTTTCGTAAACATTATGCAGAGATCTCATTTTGTATACGGCTATATTTCGAGCTATTAGTAGTTGTTATTTTTAGTCAATAGTTCGGTATATTTTGAAATAGCAGCTACCGCACAATTTGTTCCGAATTATTCTGAACGATCAATTGGATTTTTAGAAGTAGAGGGCAAACGTTTAATCATCATGTCAACCATGAAACATTCTATTTTTGAATTGAACGTTTGCCCTCTACTTCTAAAAATCCAATTGATCGTTCAGAATAATTCGGAACAAATTGTGCGGTAGCTGCTATTTCAAAATATCCCAAACTATTGACTAAAAATAGCTACTTATTTTCGCATCCAACATGCAATCTCTGAAATTATGCTTTATATTGATATTCATTAATCAAAATACAAATGAAAAACAAAAACGCGGTTATTTACGAAAAAGCAATGAATTTTATTCCAAAATGAAAGAAAAAAATGTACAAAATATCCATCAAAAAAGCAAATCTCACTCCGAAATAGCAAGGTTCGTAAGCAGCCCATAACCGGAAAAATGACAATAATTACCAAAAAAAAAAAAGTTCCGAAAAGTAAAGTTGGGCCGTGTTTTTTTGATAAGATTTTGAACAATGGAAATTTCTGCATTAACCGCATCGTCTGATATTCTTTTGGATTTTGTCATAGAGGTCGGGATTTGTGACTTTAAGAAGACCGGAATATGTATTAATATATACAAAACCTTTAGTAAGTTCATTAGTAATGCAGCTGAAATGTAAATAAAAGTCATTTTTCTTCTGACATGAGTTTCGAATATACAAACAACGGTCTGGAGTGAGTACTTATAATTCCACTTCCAAGATTGGTTTTTTTCCACAATCTAATATGTTAATGGGTACTGAGTCCATTTTCTGACGATACTCAATCCACTTGCTATCACCTGTTGGGTCCATTACCTTTTTGATTTCTTTCATTTTACAATCATATTTTCTTGCAAGTCCTGAATTGTTCACGCTCACACCTGAGGCAGCCTAAAGCAATACAAATGAGACATGTTCACGTTTGTTATACGTATAGCGAATAAGAAAATATTAGGCGAAAGATATAAAATCGAAAACAAAAGGAGTACTAACGGCGATGAAAAGAAGTACGACAAAAATGACAACTTTCATTTTGAACTGTTTTGATTTTACTTTAATTGCGATCGATTGCTTGAAATGCATTGAAGTATCGTTCGTTTTCCATTTAATTGAATACCTAGTAGAAGTTACCTTTTTATTTTAATCTTATCTTTATTTGCCATCATGTTCTATTATTACATATAGTACAGAAAACAAGGTGATCCCCGAAAAAAATCTCCTGAACTATCATTATTTATCTGCGAATATAAATAAATTAAGTAATTCATGGTTATCAGTTCTTCAAACTTTCAAAAATGAATGACGAAAATCAAAATAATCGACTATATCAAATTATTGAATTCACTGATTGTAAATCGATTGTTGCTCAGTATTAAAATAGTGGCTAATAACATTATTCACCAAAAAATATGAAATATTTCGAAATTCTTACTGTTTTTTTTTCTTCAATAAATGTGAGTCATGTAAACATTGTATCATGATAAAGTTTCCGTTTTTTATTGTGCAAGTATAGAACCAGGCCTGGGAGAGTATTGTTGAGCTAAGCTACAATCCCTTGCATGCTACTAAATCATCGTGAATAATACCGCATCATTGATGCGGCTTGCACTTCCTAATGCAAAGCAAACGCGTACCGCTTATCTGCATTGAATGCGGTTAGCGGCAGCCGTATGTAAGGCGCATCGCCATGGTTTGAGCTCTCTTAATCATATAAATTAGTTGTCTAATTCAAAAAGAAATTATACTTTCAACTATCATGACTAAAACTTTGAACGAAGTGAATAGAAAAAATAGATGTTCAAACCGTAAATTTTTACAACACCGTGCTAGAGCTATAAATGAAATCAATCAACTTTTTACTTATTTAACAATTGAAAACTCCATAAATTTTTTCATAAATCTAGTAAATGCTAAACAACGTAAATTTAAAATGATAGATCCGCTTAACAATCATAATTATTCTGGAAAAAACCGTGATGATATACAAATTTTATTTATAAAAAATATGGAAGGTTTTGTTGGACATTTTATATGTATATTTTTCAATTATAAAAATAAAACTGTTTATGTCTATGACAGTAATTTTTCAGAAAGTGTAGAAAAAAAGATTAAACCAATTTTAATTAAATTTTATGGAAATAATATAAAAGTTGAATTTAAACTACCAAAAAGCACCCAGAACGAGAACGACCGATGGTCTTGCGGTGTGTATGCCATAATATACTGTTTGCTTTTAATTCAGGGAAAAGACCCCGAAGAATGCGAACTTTTTAAACAATCAATCTATCAAAAAAACTTTGTTCATGCCGATGAAACTATTATGCTTAGAAAATTTATTTCCAGAATGTTTAAAAATTATGAGTTGGTAGATTTCAACTACATTCATAATTATGAAAAAATAAACAGAAGAATATTTCATCTAATTTAAATAAAAAAGGCTTCACCAAATACCAAAAAAAAATGATCAAGAAAAACAAAATTTCACCATAAAAATAAACAAAACTTATTAAAAACTGTATAAAAAATAATCTATCAATCAACTTATTTCGAGTTTTAAGATGCATTCGACCGCAATTATTGATCAAAAATCGAATAGCATCAAGTGAAAAACTTCTCTCAACTTTTTCCTTACACATTCAACATTTCATCAACAGTTGAAAAAACTCAAATAAAAACCAACCACAAATATTCACATCACTTCGTGAAAAGAAAATTCGTCATAGTTGACTAGTATAAATAAATGATTCAAATCAACATCTGAATCACAGTGGCATAAAAACAATCCAATGCCATTTCTTGTAGTGTAATTGTATAGTGCACTTTAAAAATAATCTATATAAATGGGAAACCATATTTAATGCCGCCAAAAACCAATCGAAAAGATCTACAAAGTCTTAACATCGGTTTTTGCCTGTCAGCAGCCAGGAATTCAAAGGCAGACTGGATATGGTAGAAAAAAATTGAAAAAAAAAACTGCTGTATTCTAATGTGTTTTATTTTATGAAATTAATACATTTTGTTGGGATCAGTTGGGATAAGGGTAAGACTGAACGCTATTCAAATCGCAATGAATAAAATTGAATTTATCGCTGGATCGTGCGGTCATGACGATTGGGAAGATAAGAAAAAATGTAGAATTGCAGGAACAAACACTGAGACGTAAGTTACGTCACGTAACATAAAATTACAATATGCAAAACTGAAACATGAATTTATATGGGCAGTAGAAGAGATTTAGTTTCCCTTTTTGCATATTCTGAATAAATTTCTACGTATTTTAGTTTTATTTTACGCTTTAGGTGGATATTGGTTTTTCGAATCCTACTTTTTATGAGTTTTTCATCTTATAATTCTGAAGAAAGTCATGTGATTGGAAAATAATTCCATTCAAACCATTTAAATTTCATCATCATCGATGACTTAAATATAGTTTGTACTAGAGTTTGTAGGACTTAATTATTCGTATGATAAAAGTATCGAAATATTGAATTCACTGTGATTGTACTAAATCAATTGTTGCTATATAATTTATCAATGGCTTATAATAATTCATCAAAAAATGCTATTCAAATGCATCAAATTACGAAATGTGTCGCAATTATTAGTGTTCTTATCGATAAATGTGAGTCACTATGTAACATTGTATCGTACATGACAAAGTTTCCGTTTTTTCAATGCGCAAACATAGGAAATCTGCAACACACGTGGCATTTCTTTTTCTTTTATAAGAGTCTTTCTATATGCCCAACGGAAAATAACTAAACGGATACTTCAAATAGATAACAATATCAAACGTTCTATAATTCAAGATAAATCACTTGAAAAAAAAACATGAACAAAAAAGTGATATGTAACAATAGTCACTGCCTTATTTTAATTTAAAAAAATGTTTGGTATAACTTCAAAGTTTTATCGCTTTTTTTCTATGAATGTTCTTTGAACGTTCAATTCGACCAAGATCACGTTTTTCATGTGTGCGATTGAACACGTATGCGGCTATATTGGAATTTTTTTCTCAAAACTTTAAATATTTGGGAGGAAGTGAGTCAAGCAGACTGAGCTTAAAAATTGAAATCATTGTGCCATTGCTAAAAAAGGTTTACGATAACTTTATGCTCTTTTAGTTACTTATGGTACTAGTGTTACTATTTGAAAAATCCACGTCATTAAGGTTAGCGTCAGAGACCCTTGCATAAAATTGCGAAATCACGGTGAATGATGACTATGCGGCTTGCCGCTTTCGATTGCAGTTACTAATACAAAGCAAATGCAAATGCATACAATTCATGAATCAAGTATAGTGATCGACGGATCTAGGGGATAGACAGTAGACACAGAATTTAAGATTTGAAAAGGTCAATGCGTATGAAAGTAATCCAAAGAGGAATGGAGATTTTGCAATATTGATAAATATCGCGTTAGTCTGTCATTTTGACAGTTTCAAAAAGAATTTAAAGATTTGTAAAGATTCAAATAGATTTATCTTATCCAAAGAGCTATCACCTCCTAGCGGCGGTCGGATGTAAACCGCAACGCGCAAGCCAAACTCTCTCGATCATTCTACTTACTTTTGTAAGTCAACAAATGCCTCTGAACGAAGTAAGTCTATTTTGTCAGTGCGTTTCAAGTTTTTTTTATTTAAATGATGCAATAATTAAATTTTTATTTATATTAAACGCAGACAATGAATCCAAATCTTCCCAATCAAATGTGAGTAGCAAATATATTTTTAACAACACAATATTTTGGATTTAAATAAAAAAAAATAATTATTTTGGTTTAATTTCATTTTACGTGAAATATGTACATAAAAAGGGAACCAATGGACGTGGATGTTCCATTCATCAAAAGTGATAATCAGCCAAATATCGACGAACTGTGTGAAAAGTTTGATAAATTGAATATTAAAAATAGATTTCCTTGGATTGTTCTAACATTAATGGAAACAGCAATTGCTCTTCTAATTTTTTTTCTTCTTCTCTTCATTGTTGTGATGATGTCCTTGTACGAGTACGTGTACAAAAAAGGTCAAGAAATTATTTCGATTAAATTGAAACTAATAGAGATATTGCACGGAAATATATCCATACCATTACCAAAAGTCACTACTGAAATGGCTTTACACGAAATAAAACAATTATCTTATTTATCGTGTGAAATCACCATGAATTTTTTCACAAATATGGTCAATAACATTCAAAATAAATTTAAAATGGTAAATCCAATTTATTTCAAGAAAAAGTGTGCATATTCAAATTTTTCGGTTGATCAGAATGATATCCAAATTTTATTCATTTACCCGGACAAAACTCAAAAGAATATTGGCCATTATATTGCTATATATTACAATGCAGATACGAAAATTGTCGATATATACGACAGTTGTGTTGAAATGTACACTGATGATCAGAAACGTGATATAAAACGCGAGCTCAAAGAGGAAATTCTCGATCGAATGTATCCAAACAATAAATATGCTGTATGGAAACGTCCAAAGAGCTTACAAAAAGATGATTACTCTTGTGGTGTATTTGCGATTGCATATGCGTTGCTATTGTTTCAAGGAAAAAAGCCTGAAAATGACGAGATTCCATTTTTGGCTTTTGATACGTTTTATCTACGACAATTTTTAGGTAAAATGTTTGAAGAAAATAAATTATTGCCTTTGAAATACTTAATCTAAGAAGAAAAAAAACCCATTGAAAATTATTTTTTAGTGATTAAATAAAAAAAAACAGTTGTGTTAACATGAGTGTTAGCTGTACTGTCGCAGATTCTATTCCGAAGTCGTTAGGGCTGATAGAGAGGCATTACAGTTCGATAACAACTCATTTTTCTTTTGTTACATACACAGTTTTACATAGTTTTACACAGTTTATACTATTACTTCAAATATCAAAACGAAAAAAAAAACTTCCGCAAAAAATGATACTTTGTTCCAACACATATGCAATGCTGAATAATGAGCACGTACGCGATTAATGTATGTTTGATGAAATGTGTGAAGTGTTAAATTAAAAAATAAAATTAAATGCAAAGGTTTCATCTAAAATAACGACATAGATTGAGCAGAAGCAGCAGTGGCCCAAATAGCAACAACTAGAGGGAACGTGGAGGGAGGGAAAACCATGCGAACACTTCCATTGGAATGAGTCAACTGCGTATGCAGTCAGGCCTATGTTTGCAGAAATACAGATAAGTCATATACCAATTTGTTATTCTAGTGTACGTAATATTTATTAGGTTCGTTAAATTTCTTTGTCCGAAAAAAATTGACTGTCATCGTTACTAAATATGATAAAAATGAAACTTAATAACTATAACAAATTAACTTAATTATAACCTAATTGACTTTTTCTCTTTCTAGTTTTTTTTTCAAAGGATTTTTCAACTTGCGTTGGCAAGGGTAATAGTTTAATATAAAGCTACCAACTATTTTCTACCAGTATACTGGAAAATCCATTACCAAAGCCAGTTTTTTCGCAATATCTCGGAAACGGTTGGATTTAGGCCCCAAATCTCGGCCTCCGGCTACCATCCCCATGAAATTTTCCGCCCGATTGAATGGGACTTCTCACAATTTTCCCCGATTTTCCATTTTCCTTTTATAGCGATATGTTCATTTTCGGAAAATTTTCCAGGATTTGCAATTTTCCGGGAAATTTTCTTGAATTCGTTTTCAGCTTACGATCGTACATTCATAAAATGAAAATGGTTGGAAAATCTTGGAAAACTCGGGAAATATGGAAGATTTTGTAAAAATAAAATGTACTGAAAATGACCCTAAATTTATATATGAGGCCATATTTTGGCTCCAGTGGCTTTTCCGGGAAATCTGATCAGATAGAAAACTTCCTTGGGACTTTCTCTTTCCATATGTGTAAACAAGAATTTGCTTCCGACACACGACTCAAATGGTGTCAGACTTAAAACCGATGAGGTATTAGTCTCATTCGACGTGGTTTCAATGTTTACTAGTATTCCTTTTGAACTCGTCTTTGATATCATTATGAGTAAAGCTGAAGAGTTCCAATTAAGTTTTGATATTGATAGGGATTTTCTTGCGAGAATAATCTCGTTTTTGCTTAAGGATTGCATGGTTTTCACTGCGCTCGACAAAATATACAAACAGAACGACGGCATTCCAATGGGTAGTTGCCTTTCTCCCACGGTAGCCAGATTAGTTATGGACAAAGTGATCATCCATCTCTTTGACCTTGTGCCACAAATTTCTTTCATTAAAGTATTTGTGGATGACACAATTGCTGCGGTCCACAAGGATTGCGTTGATCTTGCGCTTGAAGCCTTAAATGAATTCAGACCTAACCAGATAAGATTTACTCTGGAAAGGGAGAATACAGAAGCATCCATAAATTTTCTTAACGTAACGTTAACTAGAGAAGCCACAAGTATATCTACTAATTGGTTCCGTAAAAGCTTTGCTTCTGGCCGGTTGCTTAATTATTATTCGTCGCATAAACGAACCACTGTTATTGCAACTGCTGTCCACTTTATTCGTACAATCTTGATCCTTAGTGATCCACGTCATTTTCATAGCAATAAGACGATAGCTTCTAAAACTCTCCGTGATAATTCTTTCCCCGAAACCGTTATTGAATCACTGCTGAATAATTATTATACAATCAAGAAACCCCTCACTAAAAAGAAAGACGCAGGCGAAGCTCCGATTTAGAAAAACAATGTGTCTAATGAAAATATGTCCACTCAATTACGAAAATTAATCGAAGAAGCCGAAGAATGGAAATCGGGCTATAAGATTTTTCCTAGGGGATTCATGCCAAATTTTATTTAGCAAAATCTATTTGTATTATTTAAATCATGTAAAATTCACGCTAGATTTCAAATATTTTGTATTATTTCCCGAATGCGTTGTTATTGTTCATATTCACCTTGAACAATATGTTCTGGAAGTGGGTTTTGGTGGATCTTCAGGATGGATCAGACTGGGTTTGACAATGCCCTGGCCCATCCTGAGGATCCACTTCCAGAACCAGGAGCGGTTTTGAACAATCCACAGGATCCACCAAAACCCATTTCCAGAATTTTTGAAGCGATAATGACGACAACAGATTGGACATGGTTCTGCTGACAGTCGGTTTATTGAACAAAATTGAGCAAAATTGAAATTATGCATACATATCTGTTTAATATGTTGAAACATAAACAAATTCATATTATTTGTTCATATTTTAAATATGGAAATTGGCGTGAGTCCCCTAGGATTTTTCCACATTCAATCTGTGAGGGTAGAAGAATTAAGAAAATAATTCACACTCTTAAGGCACCTGGTGTTATTTTGGCCGACTCAGTTAGAAACACCAAAATAAACGCCATCTCAACTCGGAAAACTATTGTTCCGATTGGAAGAAGGAAGAATCTTATTCTAGTTTCTAGATGCAAATGCAAAAAGAAATATAAGATCGTTCGAACTAAATTTAATGAAACTGGCGAAATGGCTCTATCTCACACACTGACTCGTGGTAATGAACTGTGATGCTCATGGTCACGCTTATCACAAAGCTAGGTTTCTTCACGGGCTTTTTTATGGCAGTCAAACGAAATATCTCGTGAAATATATTGCATGGAGATATCGGCATGCTCTAGATTTCGATTGCCAGATTGAACATCCTAACGATTGACTGAGAAAACTGATTAGGTGTTCATGTTGCCCACGTCATCCTCAGCAATAAGGTTATCTTTTGAGCTATATCTCACATAAATCCAAACATCCCAATGATTGATTCCATAGATAGCATTTATATTTTATATTGATAGGCCCTGAATCAATCATTATTCCTGACTCTGTAATTCTAATGTGCCCAGAAAATCCTCATCACTAAGTTGTCAAAATGATTTTTTGAATCGTTTTGGGGTGGTGGAGGGCCCATCACCAAATTGAGTGGTGGGGCCAAAACGATACTATTCTTTCTCTCTGTCTTTTCTTACACACACACACACACACACACACACATTCGCGCGCGTTTTTATCGTTTATCCGCGTTAACTTTTAATGGTTGCAACTCTTCCGATGAAGTCAGTGAGATTGTTGCAGTTATGACTCTTGTTGAACGTAATGTGATTCTCACAATTACCTGTAGACTGAGCACAGGCTCATGCCGCTGATGGAGTACGAATCTTTGTAATTTAATATTCTCGCGCTAACTCGTTATAAATAATCACCAGTATAATCATTCCGGGAGTGCGCGTTATAATTTCTTGGATGAACACAGATGATCACTCGTATTGACTGGACATATGCGCCACTCACGTAAGAGGAGCCTTCTTGACACATTGCACCAACTCTATTGACTTCTGCTACGTGATTCCAAGTGATTACCGTTATCGTCTATCGCTTTTATTTCGCGTTTTCTTTTTCCTGTAATAAAATACCGCGCTAAGTTCCGCTAAATAATATCTAGAAGACATAGAGCAATCTTAAAGGAGGAGGAATGATGATCAGGTTGTAATTCATGTGATGTGCAGTAGAGTAATCCTATCTTGTTACTGCATGAATTCACCCCATTAGTGAAAAGCTACGTGCGGTCATTCC
>NW_022595281.1:118122-162079 GCF_009176505.1 Sitodiplosis mosellana
ATTCACCCCATTAGTGAAAAGCTACGTGCGGTCATTCCGATTGGGCACCACGAGGTGGTGTTAGGTGGCTGAAAGGCACAGCTTGTGATTTGTGTTTTTTCCATATAAATAAAAAAGTGAAACATATGAGCTCGTGTTTCTTTTTCGTGAAATTGTGAATTTTTGATTCGGGACCCCAGGACCCCAGGACCCCAGTCAATAAGAGACATAAATATGAGGACCCCACTAAATCAAGAGGACCCCAAGACCCAGGACCCCAGGACCCCAGAATAACACATGCAATACTTCCGCATGAAAATGGTGTATGAAATTTGCACCGGACAAATGTTGAATTAATTTTTATTTCCTTCACCACACACCTTCATTTCATACAGTAAATAAAAAAAACGTTCAAGCTGTTAGGCAGCATATACAAAATATATTGTTAGGCCTTCTGCGCGGTACATTTCGTACCATAGTTAAGTTAATCATAAAAAATATGTTCAAGCAGGCAGCAAAAAAAAATAAATAAAATAAATAAAAAATAAAAAACCGATACACGGATGTGTAGCCGTGCTGATGATTCCAAAAGGATGAAATCGGTTTGACTGAAAAAACCGGTGCGCGCGTTGGCAAAAGAAGACGATTCGCACCCGTTTTTTTGGATTATTTTAAGGAATTTCGATTTTTGAGTATTGACAACTGCCATTTGATCTGGGGCGATCAAAGGTTCAAATATCCGAATACATGATGAAGCTTGGAATATCTAGTCTTTGTTTCAGTATATCAGACCGATGGATTTAATTGCCAAGTATTGGAAATTGCAATGGGTTTATGGGCAAACAGGATTACAACAACAACAACCTACTGCCCATAAACCCATTGCAATTTCCAATACTTGGCAATTAAATCCATTGGTCAGATATACTGAAACTAAGACTAGATATTCCAAGCTTCATCATGTATTCGGATATTTGAACCTTTGATCGCCCCAGATCAAATGGCAGTTGTCAATACTCAAAAATCTAAATTCCTTAAAATAATCCATGATATAGACGGTCCAATCCACAAAAAAACAAAAAACAAAACGTATTGAATTTAACACCGTTCATTTCTATGCTCTGGTCATCGACAATTGGTGAATGTACTCGTTTCGCGGCATGCTAATTTGAATTTGAAGTATTCTGATGGATCAACTGCTCTACAAGTTACAGCCTGTTTGGGTCATAGTGAAATGACGAAGAATTTAGTTGATTACGGTGCAGATGGATAATAATGGATCATATCCTTTTCAGTTGTTGGTCGAAAACTTTCTCAAATCCCAATGAAACTTTAAGCAACGAATCAAAACTCATTCATTCTTTTGTTCTACGATTCGATTTATTAAATCAAGCAAGTTTTTCCAAGCTTAATGTTGGAAATTTTTTTCCCCTCAATTTATAATAACGTTAAAAGGTTTATATGAATATCATCAAATCCAAAAAAAAAGTCGTCAGCGTTCTTAACAACAATTCTTTAGTTAATTAATTATTATTGCATTTCCATATATCGATAACAATTCAATAAAAACCATCCAAATCTACTTTTTTTCAAATCCATTAAATAAATGTTTTTTTTTCTATTAATTAAATAATATTTTTTCGTGCATATGCTAGCTTAAAACTAGTTCCAACCATCCATCATCTTTGTCATATTCGAGACTAAATTGCATGTGCTTCTTGACCGGGCTCACGTGTTTTCCCTTCGACGTTTGTGTACCGACGTCATTGCACTTTTTTTGTTCCGAATTGACAACTGCTTCTTTCATTTTGTGATATGTGCCGACGCACCTATCGTCCAATCGGCCTCCAATGCCATCGCATTGAACTGCTGCATCAACCAATCGTTTCAATTTTTTTGCCAGCAATATCTCTACTTCGGAATCACTGCTCAATTCGACCACGGGTATTGTTCGGCTTGAGTTGGCCGCCGGAACTGCTTGTGTAAACGGCAATGTCTTCGCTTTGAATGGATGATTGTCAAACAGGTGGGCTCGTTGCAAGTGTTTGATGAGTCTTTTTTCCGACATTTTGCATGAACAAAAGTCACATTTGTAGAGTGGCCGCTCGAGATCGAAAAAATGATCCAGATAAAAATCATGTGGCACATCTGGATGCACTTTGGTGTGATGCCGAGCAATTCGGCGCACGGACAGCTCGGAATAGCATCGCTTGCACTTGTAATACTCCTTCATGGTGGGTTCTGGTGGTGTTGCAGACTGGAATTGTGAGAGAGAAAAAAATTTGACAATGATTATTGTTTTGAAAGAAGAGAGACTCTTGTGTGATGCTGACATTGATTGTAGCGTTTGAAGTTAAAAACAGAGCCAATTCAGAGTGAATTCAATCAAAAGTAACTTTACAGTGTTTTGAAAAGTGACATTTCAACGTCATGATCAAATTACATCTCATGTAGCGGTGGTCACATTGACCACCGAAGCAAACAACACTTTTAACATAAAACGAGGTTTTTCTAATCCAACTTTTCATATTTTTGCAGAAAAAACTTCAATATTTCCTTCAACTTACATAAATCGTGTCAATTTTTTGACATAAATCCCCTTTACTTCGTGCAACAACGACGAGCTTGCCTTTCAGATGCTTCAAACACACTTTTGTTCATCAATTCCTGTTTCGGATCGTGTTACTTCCACTGTCTTTTTGTAGTAAAATCGATGGTGCACCTTTTTGTGGCGGAATTTATCGTTTTTATCTACAATCCATAGCCAATTCTATTGACACAAACAATTTCAATATTCTCACTCACAGTTTATCTCTTTCAACAAACGCAAATTCCGCTGACACTGCGATATCAGCACAAACATCTGATTTGTGTCAAACCAGTGTGACATTTGTGCAAACGGAACGAATTTCGGTTTGTTTTCTACTTGACCAGTCGTTTATATGCACCTCTTTACAAAGTTACACTGTCAGTGTAAATGATTTGCATATGTCGGCGTAAACGCAGTGCACTGTCTCGTTCTTTTTAACAGAAAACAAAGTTGACATTTGTTTATTATGGATTTCATTACACATTCCTTTCTCATTCTGTCATCTATCTATTTCTTAAATTTTATTGACATTTCGGTATCGGATTTTTTGTTAAGAGGGTTTCTCATGAATACTTTTAGTTGATTTGCGGCAATTTTCCGATTGCAATCATTATTTTGATATTGGAAATGGTGGTGAATTATTGGAATTTGTCGAATTACTTGATGTTGACTAATTAATGGACGATCAATGACTTTTCTTTTATAGAAATTTTTCTCCTTTTATAAAATCAATTCGAATTTATGAACACCGGATATTTCTATGGAACAAAAAGTAATGATATTTCAACAGAAATTCGAAATCTAACGAATTTCCGACAAAAACTAATTTTTCGCTTACGACGAAAACGATTTTTTCAGATTTAACACTTTTATGATGGAAATATGTAGACTGAAGATACCAGAAAATGAAAATTTGTGAATAAATTATCGAATCGATAATTTCGATTGGCAAAAAAATTATTCAAAAAAAAGACGCTAAAATGGGCTGTTCAATTTTCAGTCAATTTTGACTCATTGGATTTTTACAGGCTGAAATGATTTTTAATCCGTTATTATTATTATTATTATTGACTCAACATCAAAAAGAAGATGGAAAGAAAAAGAATGAATTCAAAGAATATAGCAAAAAATCGTCCCATCAATTGAACTGAGTGCAGAGAATTGGACACTGAGCACAATAGCATTTGGAAATTGAGCCAACAAAAAAAAAATAGGGCAAACATAGAAATTTTCAACTGAAATGTATTGATTCCTATTTCCATGTGAGACTTTCTGTGATAAATCGAAGTACACGTTCAAAATAAATCGAGAATTAGTAGACATCAAATATTCGATGTTCGATTTTGTCAAATTTTTAGTTGAGAATTTTTTTTTACCGATGTGTTATTTGCAAAATTTCCAGTAAATTGTTTTTTTTTTGAGTTAGATCTACGGCTTTATCATATCAGCTGTGCCATTTATCGAGTCAATTTTTTGGTTTGGCCAGAGTTGACAAGGAGACGAAAAGAGCTGAGCCGAGCAGAAAACATACATAATTCTGATAGATCAAGTGATTGAAAATCAAGAGTCAAGTTTTATCGTGAAAAATAAAAGTTTCATTCGGAAAATAAATAAAAATAGAAAGAAGGAAGGCAGAAGTTCAAAACGCGGTAAACTTTCCAAGGTCGGACAGATTTGGTCAAGTAATGCAAATATCCCGATTGAAATGGGCCAAAATTCTGAAGTGAGCTACATGTCAATCGATGAGCCAAACCAAGAGCACTTATTGAAATGTGAATCAACTGAAAAGTCGTCCGAAGTAAATGTTGCATCAGATGAAGATTTACCACCACTGGACCCGTCGATTAAAACTGAAACACTTTCTATGCTAAAATTGGATATCGATTTTCTATACAAATTATTTGATATGTTGGATATCAGAGATTTAAACTCAGTTGGTGGAACGTGTAAATGGTTGAACCAAACAATCAAATACTATGTAAAATGTCGTCGATTGCCACCATCACTTCTGCATCTAAACGACAAGTGTTTAAATCTTGTATTCGATTGGTTGTCATTGGAAGACTTACATTCACTGGGTCAAACGTGCACCAAACTGCTTAAAATCTCTGGTGATTACTTCAAGCGGAATTACCCGTCGGCGTTGATACTGGACGATATGGATGGCATTCATGTGGGAGAGGTTGGAGTAAATGGTTTTGCGCAATTCATTGAAAAAATTTCGATATTCAAAATGGATTTAGATAAATTGCCGTATGATCCAAACAAGTTCGTGTCTCTAAAACAAATCAACTTGGTTCGCATCAATTTAATCACCACTGCCATCGAGTCGTACAAAGAGATTCTATTGAAAATCGAAATGTTGGACCTGATCGATTGCAACGTCAGCGGTGATTTCGGTAAATTCCTGAAAATGTGTCCAAAATTAAAGCGATTGAGCATACGGAATCGTGAACGAAACGTAATTATTGGCACCGGCAATCAATGGCTACTTCGGCCGCATCCAAAATTAGAATACCTTAAACTGGTCCATAAAGAAGGAGTTAAAATTAATGAGCTCAAAACATTTTTCATTCGAAATCGAAAAGTTCGTAATTTTGCAACGAGCGGAAATTGTTTGTGGGATAACCGAAATGCGATCATTGATGCCAAGCCGAAGTTTGACCAATTGGCCATCGATGTTGACTGGTGGACCAAACGAAACATGAATACATTTTGTAAACTACTGAATGAACTGCATGAGAAAGGTGTTTATAAGCGATTATTTCTGAACACAAAGTATGTTGATCAGAATTCCATCAAGGCCATCGCCTCGTTGCACGCTCTGCAGCGGCTGTATGTGGTAAACTATGAAAGTCGTGACGTTGCACTGCAATCACTGATCAATGTTAAGGAATTAGGCATTTCGGTGAGCTGTCACGTTGCTGATCTACACACACTCCCACAGACACTCAATAAACTGGAACGGATCTACTTCAATCAAGCAACTGCTGATGATATTTTCGTATTCATACGGAACTCAGCACAATTAAAGGAGATCACGGTTGAATGTTTGCCTTATGGCATCCACTTTTATAGAGGAGTCCTGGATCTACCTACGCTGAATGAAGAACGAAAAAAATTAAACACCCAACAAAAGGTGACCGTTTATGTATCGGAAAATATTTACCTAGCAACCAAGTGGGCAATGAACAGCACCGACTTTAAATTCATTGAGATTCGGCGATCCGATGAATGGCCAGATCCATTTTGAATGCAGAAGGTGGAGCTAAAACCATTCGTGTGTTAGTGTTTGAAGGGAGAATAGATTATGTTGGGAGATTTGCACGCTTGCGTCGCCAAAGGCCATTTCACCTATTGAGAATCAGCGTCATTGGCGTCGATACTGAAAATAAAGAGAAATTGAAACATATTCAAGATGGTTTTCTTCACTTTTTTTAAATATCCTCGAATTATTTGCCGGAAACATGATGAAAATTCTCCCTTTTCTGTGAATTTTCGTCTCAAAGTGGTTTCTTGAAGGAAAGAATGAACTCCTTGAAGAAAATAAGGACATTCTTTTGGAGAAAAGAACGAAAATTCTGTGGAAAAATACTTCAATTGCCGATAAAAAGCAGGAAACCCACATTAAAAATTGAAACATCCATCGTTTACCGTTTCTAATATAGCATTTTATTGAATTTTTAAATAGATTGATTTTCCTTCTGTACGTGTTATTTTGTGTTTCTTCTTCTCTCGCTCTTTTTAGATACCTTCCATAGTGCAATAAATGTTACTGGTTACAACTTTTGCCTCTGATTATAATTCCTAAGCACATTATTTTTCTATTCTATGTAGAATCACTTAGTAAATCCGCGCGTCGCGATCTAACCTAATAAATGGTTTTTTTTTTCAATGTGCCATTGCAAAAGGCACGTCAACAAAATCGTTCCGATGATAAAGAAAAAAAAACTCACAATTGAATATTTTTGAAATAGTTTGCGTTTCTCCTATCGATTTTTCCTTTTCTTGTTTAGCAGTTTTTTTTCTATCGACGTTTTTTGGTGGGAGCGTCACCGAGGAAAAAACAAATGCTATCAATTATTATTCACAATTTTATCATTTCCATTATAGCTAAATGGATTATCTTTTTGTTGGGGGCGATGGTTAGTCTTTGTCGATGAAATATTCCCACACCGATTTCGTGACCACTCGATCGTTAACAATCTCAATTATTTGTCCGTTGCATTGAGCAAAGAGTTGACCCGCTTTGGTTGAACCACTCTTTGCCTGATTGATGCCATTCATTTGCGGCCCTGACTTCTTTTGCTCGTTTGTAACATTACGGATGTAGATTTTGTGCGGCGATGAAATATTCAAATACATCATCGCTCCATTAATGAAGGTTATCATCAACATATCGTCTTGGTTGAATATCGAACGAATTCTGAAGATAAAATGGTATTTATCAGTATTAGTTGAATGGAAATGATTAAAATTATGGTTCTAATCATAGACTAAGATTTAACCATAGACCAATTCAGTTGAAAAAAAATTCTGTGATACTCACTTTCCATAACAATTCGGAATGTTGTGTGTTTGAAGTGTTCGCCAATTGTATGGATGGATAGTTTGCACAGCCATCACTTTTAATTGTTCATCGCCATTCTCAGCAGACGCTAATTGAATCAACAACATGTAGTCGGGAACCTGCAATTGAAATGATTTTTTGTTTTTGTTTTTTGAGTCTTTCCATGAAAAATTTCAATACAACTCAGAAAAATTTCTTCAATAGGAGAATTATTTTTCTTTTTTCTTTTAAATTTATCAATTTTTATTTCTTTAATTTTTCTTTCTTGTGAATTTTTCAAAATTTTTATTTCTGATTTTTTTTCTAATTTTTCAAAAATTTTCAACCTTAATTCAACTCTGCTTAAAAAGCTAAAGTTTCAGAGATTTGAAAAAAAAGAATAAACAAGGCGTTTAAAACGGAAATGATTTCAACTAAGAAAATTTAATTCAATTGAACAAAAAAAAAAATTCATGTGAAAAAATGTAATTCTGTTTTTGGAACGTGGATATCAAAATTAAATTGTATCCGGCAATACAGAAAATAAATTGAATTATTATTTTAGGAATTTTTCAACTGAATCAAAACAATTAGAAAAAATACGTTCAAAAAACGGATTAGAGAAGCTTCATTTAAAAAAAAAATTGAACAATTTGAAATCTTCGAATGAAAAATTGGAACATTTTGAACATTTTTCAAATTAACACGTTTTCAGCACCGCAGTGCTGCTAATTATGACAAAAGAAATTGTCCGTGATTGAAAGAAAGGCATATCGCTGCCTTAATAAGCGAAATAATTAAAGAAATTATTTAGAAAGAAATGTCCGAATAAAACATTTGCTTTGTTGAACAATAATACTTACATCATCACCACCACCGACCGTATAGCAAGCAATATTACGTCCAATGGTGGGTAGTTCAATTTCAATGTCAATCAACAGATTACCATTTCGATGGTCCCACATTGATACAGTTCTATCGCCACATCCAACAACATGGTAATCTGCACAATTCACAATAGATCAACATAAGGAAAATTCGAACCGAAAAACAATAACAAACAAGTCATCTGTGGTAACAGAGACTCTACAGAAATAGAATTACAAATGAATGTTTACCATTGATGGCATAAAGAGTGTTGATGTCGTGTTGCAAGTAGGAATAGTCGAAAATGTCGTCGATATTGTCAAGTGATGGTGTTTTAAGTGTGTATTTTACGATGCTACACCTAGTTTGATTGTTAACATTCTGTTCGGTCCATGTCATCAGCACACTTGGTGATGTTCTCAGCGCTGTGTAATAGATCGAATTGGCGTACCTGAACAGTGACGTAGGAGAATGAATATAATTAAAATATGATAAAGGTTTCATAAAAGAAATGTACAAAAGTTTGAACCAAAATACTGCTTCAGCCGTCCGAATCGGATAAAATTTAAAATGTGGAATTTTCCTTTCAATCGCCACTCACCCTTTGATCGTATCTAAATTTACACGTTCCGTTACGATTTCCGGTTGACCGTCGGCGTTTGGCTTGACAAAATACACGTTGACGTAGACAAAGGTCAAGTTGCACTGACGAAATTCATTAGGGCCCGACTCTTTTGCACGCATTTCAACGTAAACAGGAAACTGTTCACCGAGATCGATCAACCGGTTCTGATACAGGGCATCTATTTCTTTGTCTATGTGGGTCGAAAATTAGGAAACAATTGAACAGTTAGAAAAAGTTTGAAAATATTGAGAAACAAAAAATTTCCTCTTCATTTAACTCACCTTCTTGAACGCGTGTTATATCGCCGATTTTCATCCAAGATCGAGCGACTCCAAACATGCCCAATACCTTTGACGTTGAATACCAGTAGCTGATTTGTGATTGTTGAATGACAACAATAACCTCATCGTGATTGGGTGATACTGAATGTGTGAGAATTGCAAGGATGGCACCGTGTTTTGGATCTAATGGATTCTGAAATTGTGATTTATCAATGTGGTTGGCCAGATCCTGTTGCCATTGCAACGAATTCGATGCATCCAATGTGACGGTTGGCTGTGTCATGTCGTTGATATTAGAATTGATCACAATCGCACTGTCGGTGGATGCATTTGAATGTGTGATTGATGTGGGTGAAAATGTGTTAATCAATTCTTCGCAGGTGGTAATAGGTGTATCATCTGTGCTATGTTCACCATTTATTTCGGCTGGTTTCTCTGCATTTTCTTCCTGTGTTGAAGTTTCCTTCGGCTGAAGATTATTCGACGATCGTTTTTTGAATGTTGACTTACGTCTTGCATATCCTTGTCGCATCGCAAACCCTTGTTTGAAACACTGTTTATATCGTTCAAACATTTTGGTTAACATCATTGGGCTGGGCAATACAATGCGTTTCTGTACACGTGCCACCTTCGATGGACCACTTCCGTCACCAAATCGATTCGAATCGGTTGCATTTTCTTTCGTTGCATCACATTCAGTGTCAGTCTCTTTAAGCGATGAATTGTTATTTGATCCACTTGGTTCATTGTTCGGCCTGCTGCCATCACCATCGGATGATGGTGGCTCGTACGAGTGTCGTTGTTTGATGTGGCTTGAGATCGATTTCATTGCTCCATTCGGCGTTTGTTCATCACGTAGTTTACCATTCTCCGGTGTTTGCTGCTTGTGATTATATACATTCGTTGAGTCGCTATTTGAAGTGTACGATTTTACCATGGGCGATCGCATGCCTGCTTTGTCCAGTGATTTATCATCTCTTGGCGATTTTTCATTGGTTGCCCTCGTAAATTTTCCCTGTTTCTGCTGGACGAATACACGCAACGATCGCCGATGATTGTACAATGAATTGGCATCGTTTGGACTGAGTTCCGGCGATGATTTCTCCTGCGATGGATTCGTATCGATGCCTAAATACTTGTAAAATTCCTCTTGATTATGATGGGTAGCTGGTGGTGGTGGTAATGACGATGTTGTTAAAAATGAATCATTTAATCTTGAATGTTTGCTACAATTGGCACAGCCACCGTCACTTATCCGCGATGTATTCGGCGTTGTTGGCGTTTTAAAACTGTTCGAACGAATAGATGTGTCTTTGACATAGCTGACACGAAATTTTATAGCTGAAGGAATCTCACTGGCCGGTCTCGATTCGACAATACGATTATTGACTAGGGGCTGCATCGGTCGAACCACCGGCACTACAATAGCTGACATTCGTTCGACGACAATCGGTTTGGTCGGCGGCTCAACAGTAGGTGTAGCTGCTGGCGCTGGTACTGATGCTACTGGTGGCGGTGGTGGTTGCGACTTTTCTTTAGCTGTTGTTCGATTTTGTGGCTTTTCATTCTTTTTTGGTGTCACTTTGGGTGGAGTTTTTTTCGCTTCTTTTGTGTCTGCTTTCGTTTTTTTCGTTGAATTCGATGGTTTTTCGTCAGTCTTGCGGGATTTGTCCTCTTTTTTTGATTTTCGCGACGACAAAAATACCGGCGCCGGCTTTGTGTACATTCGCTTTTGCAGCTGTACAGGATGGAATGGAAATAAATGGGGAAATATGAGAAAATTGAGCAAAAATTACCGAAAAAAGAGGCAAAAATGATTGAAAAATACTCAAAGTAGCCCGGTTTATACCATTCCAAAGAGGTTTAGAATAGTTTTGACCGAGACATTCAAGGGAAAACTTCGTACTGAAGATTTTTTTTCCATTAATTTGATAAAAAATGATTGATAAATTCGGAAATTGTCTCTTCATTAAGGAGAAATACATTATTTTCCTTCTTCTTCAAACCAAAACCAACTTTTCATCTTCAAATCAACCATTTTCCTTTGAATGCCTCTTGAACTTTCACATTGTACATACTCTTTCCGATCGAATTGGCTTGGAAAAGTATTTCTTATCGTCAAAGTCATCTTCGATTTCGCTGAACTCATCAGCAATATTCCAATAGTCGATGCGTTCCTTGGAGTTCATCGCCTCAAATTCGGCATTGTGTTGAATTAATGCTTCTTCGGTGAGTGGATCACAAATGCTCCTCACTTCGCTATTGTTTTCATTGTTAGACGAACGTGAACTACCACTGCTGTCACTTTCACTACTACTACTGCTGCTCTCAACCGGGATGCGTTCGGATGAATCATGATTCGATGCAGATGAGCTCAAAATGACTGATGACGATGAGCTTTGTATTTTATCGATATCATCATGAATATCGCCTGGCACCGCCATATCTTCGATACTCAAATACTGAAACGGTCTCTTGACACCTTGGTCTATTTCATCATAGGCGTAACAAATTGCACGGTGTTTTTGGAAGCAGAAAAAAAGTGATTAAAAAGAGAATAAAGAGAAAAAATAGGGAAAAAATGGGGAAAAAGAGCAAAAAAGAGCAAAAAAGAGCAAGAAGCCTAAACCGACGCTTTGACCACATGAATCAAAGTCCAATGCTTCGGTCAAAAATTCGTCCGTATCTTTACCTTTAATAGTGAGGGCTCCCAAAGTAGCCGGTCCATTTTGTAGACTTTCGTCCATATTTGACGACTCCTCTTCATACTCTTCATCGCTGTACTCTTCATCGTCATCGTCGTCGTCGTCGTCATTTGAATGTGCTGCAATGACGCGAGAGAAAAAAAAAATGCAATATTAAAAATGCACCTGTCAAAAATGTCCAAAAATGGTCGGTCACACACAGTATACAGACACTTACTCGAATGCAAACGTTTTGCCGACGGTTCGTTGAGCGACGAGGCGCTTCCGTTCAATTTGCCATAATTGTGCCGCTTTTTCAGTGGCACATTCATCGTTGTTGCCGTTTTGTTTTCGTTTTTTCGCCCTTTATTTTTTACTAACACACACTGTTTCGCCTCACACACAATCCACTCACGACGTTTAATTGCAACAAGAAATTTTCGGTGCTTACCCAGACTTGAATATAATTGCGTTTACATTCCGATGGATATTTCATTTAATTCGATTTTTATTTTTCGTCACGTCTATTTCGTCACTTTTCAGTAAGCGATTCAACTAATTTTACACCAAACACAGCATTAAAATTGGCCTGTTTTAATCGGAATTTGCTACTTCGACGGTGTATGTGTGTGCAATCAATTGAAACTGTTTGGCAAAACTGAATTTTTTTTTCCTTCTTCTCAGCTTCTTCTTCTTTTTATTCTTCTTCTTCGTATTCGTTGCCCTGCTTTGACAGCCATTTACTTGTCACTTGAATGTAAGAGAGAATGCGGAGAGAGAGAGAGAATGTGACTGAACGGAGGGCGCCACCAACATATTTTTGGCACATTCTCAAATGGACTACGTGAGAAAAATCATATTTGATTTGTCACTGTGATGTTTTTACACTGTAATTGCGACGGTCGTTGGGATATCATAATTTTTGATGAAATTATGGGTTTGTTTATTGTATGGAACAGTACCAACAATTCTCTTTTTCATTTCAATTGGTAATAATCGATACAATATTCGAAATTTGATGAATAATCAGGAAAATGGTACGAAAAATTGAGATTTGTTCAAAAAATGGCATTTGATACGAACAAAAACTGCAAATTGAACCAAAAGGCTAAAAATTGACAGGAACAGCTGAAAATGGTCAAAATGATGACAAAACGTTTCCAAAAATAAATGATTCGATGTACAAAAACCGCTGAATTCCATAGATTTCATCCATTCAACATTTATTCCATAATTAAATTCCTAACATGTTTCGTTATCAAAAATATGTTTGCTTCAATTCAAAAACTGAAAAATGCTTATACACAAAAAGAAACGAAAAAAAAAAATTATTAAATTGAAAAAAAAATCTGAGAGAAAAAAAAGCGATTGTGTCCATGGACTAGATTGAAACGTATAATGGTTGTTGCTTCACCAGGGGGAGTAGCGGTTAAAGTAATTATTGCCCTCTTAAATGTCTAGTAAAGTATTTTCATCTACGAACAAAATGTTCTTCATCTAAACATTATAACATTGATTTTGTGTGTTGATTATTATTGCTAAAGAGATAAAGCATTGTTTTGTTGGTTTGTTTCTCCATTGAATTTTTTTTTTGGTGTTTGTGTTGGTTTTGGTTGTGGCGTTCGTCATCACTTGAGTGTTCTGATCGTGGTGTCATCACCTTTCATCAGATCAGTTGGTCTTTTGCAGAGAATCGATTTGCATCTCCAGCTCCGCATCGGATAGTTGAATCTCACGCAACGTATTTATGACCATATAACGCGAAAACATGATGTACAACCGACGAAACCACACCATTTGCGAGTAATGTGCATGCATTGCCTTTTGTACACGACGAAAATCCCACCAATTCAATATGCACCAATGATTTGACAGACCAATGCTTAACAATAAATCAAATAGAAACGAATATTTTCGGCACACATTCACCGAGTCCAAGGTGAATAAACGGCAACCTGTGAATGAATGGAATTTGAATTAGAAATTGATAAATGAATAAATTGATAGAAAATGACAATTCAAGTGGCGGTCATAACGTCTTGGACGGACAGCATACTCCATTGTAATAGAAACACAAAAGCATGCTGTCCGGATCATCATGACCGCCACTCAACAAATCAACACATTAATGGAAAACTAGGAGAATTCCAATAGAGAATGCATGAAGAGAATGAGTCGCAATACAGAATGAACGTATCTGGAGATTCTCCAGAGACAAGAACACAGAAGAGTTTTTCCACTTATTTTAGATACTACACTTGCATCTTCTAAATTATACCTTCGTGCAGTAGGTTTGCCACGTAAATCGATATGCTGGAGTAGAATATTGCACAGTGATTGGCATGATGGCTAACACCATCGCGATCGAATGTGATGATTGTGTCGATGTCCAAACTGTGGACTTGTTTCAAAATTTGTTTGGCGATTATTTGCGGTTTCCAGGTCACAGTTGGGTCATCAGGTAACAATGTCGCATTTACTAATGTGATATTTTCATCGGGAATTTGCAGGATTTTACATGCATTCCACAGTTCACGTTGACGCTGATGTCCCAGTTTTCCATGATTTCCTGCAATTTATGAAACGTTTTGTTATTGACAATGTATTTTCAATCGACTTATGAGTAATTTTTGAGTAATTTTCACTTATGAGTAGTTTTAGAGTGGATTTTTTTCACGGAATTTCAATCATTTTTCGTCTTTTAGTTTGAAAAGTCTTTTTTTAATCAAAAACAGTAAATATTTGAAAAATTTATGATTTTTTTTTGATATAAGTGGCCGAACCAATGCTTTGGCTGTCATTTTCAAACAACTTTGAAAGAAAACAAGTTGTGATTTCATTGAAAATGAAAAAAAATTGACGAATTTTCGTACGCTATTCCAGAAAAAAAAAATCGTCCAAAATTTTTCAGTCTCTGCCTGAACAAATCAATTTTTGCCTATGAAAACCAATTCTTACCCATTCAAGCCAACAAATGAGTAACTTTTAACCAAAAATGTTCTATTTTGAATGTATTCTAATTGAATTTACTCCGTTAGAACATCACTTTCATGCTTCTGAATAGTAATTTAGCTATGTCAAATGGCAAAGATTCAAGAATGTGCCCGAATTCAAAGCTTAAGCAAGCAAACAAAACATTTTGAACAAAATATAACGATTACAAACGAAAGGTTCGATTAAAAAGTTGAAAAAAACGCAAATCCATGAAAAATTCCACTACTCAATCCCATAGAAGGAAAAATAAACACACAGTACAAACCATGGGACAAACAGAGCAGATAGACTTGGCAGTCGTTGCGTTTGGTGAGTGACAGAATTGTGGGTCCGAAGAACATGGATTCATCATCCGGATGTGCGATGACAAAGAGCACCCGTTTGCATTGTGGAAATCGTAAATTGGTGGCATTTCGATTCCATTGTGCCGCCCATTTTCGAAATATCAACAAATACACAGCGAGGCAAAAAACTGTGTAGATGCCAATGCAAAACAGTATATGCTCCAGCGCTTCAAATGAATGGCACACGGCCTGATTGTACACTTTAAAAAATGTTTCACTTAAATTCAAACTTTGGCTATGATTTAATACTAATTCCTGATGATGCAATTGTTGTATTGATGGCGGTGGTGGCGGTGACGTGATCGCCTCATTCATTTCCGAAAATCATTTGGTACAAACTATTTTTGCGTTTTGTTTTTGTTATTTTTTTTTTTTTTTTTGGTATCAATCTTAACACTTTTGAACCGTAGCAAGATGAAAATTATGATAATTTTATCGATAAAATAATAAACGAAATCACTTTACAAAACTAAACTGCATGAAATCACTTTGTTGCCACAACAAACGATGCGTTGGTCAATTTTCTATAGCACACATTTGACGGTCGTGCAAATCGCAATATTCCATTCATTTCATCGGATCAATGGGAAAAATACGAGCGCTGAAATGTTTTCAACGTCAAAATCACTAGTCGTTTTATTGGCCACGGTCTTTTTGGACATAAATTCAATCTATTTTTGATTGTTGACAGAAATATTTCGCGGATTTTTTCTCTTCTTTTCTTGTTCGGTCGTCTTTTTCTCCTTCAGCGTGATGCTTGCTGCAATTGTTGTTTTCCTCATTTGGCAATTATTTATAGATTTTGTGTCACTGCGACTGATTTTGACACTTCGATTCTAATGTTTTTGTCACGGCCCTATCGTCGAAATTGCGGTAGCCACTTGAAGTAGATGGGCATTTTTGAGGAATTTCCGAATTTTTCGGTTATAAAAATTTTTTGGAATTGAAATTCACACATTTTTCTTGCTAATTTCTTGTTTTTCGATCAAAAATGGAGAAAAATTTAAAAAAAATACAACGAAAAATGACCAAATCTATCATCGAGCAGAACATTCTTCGCCAATAGGGACGCACGATTCTGCAAAGCTATCAGACAACTGTCGCGCACAATGCGGAGAGTAAAAATGAGAGAGCAGAGACTGAATGAGTGTGTGCATGTATGGGAAATGTCTCTCTTTATCTCTCATTTTTCGCTATCGTGAGTCTAACCTTAAAATATTGCACATATCGGTGTTTCGGTGAAGACGAGTGTCGGCTGCAGTCGAAATATTCCATGATAACAATTCATCGTTCATATTAGTTTAGTTGTTTAAATCGGTGTAACAGACAATAGAATTGCATTAATCGAAAAATGTCACAGTTTGATTCAGTAGTTGTGGAACGCCGGCTAAGGCCCATCTATGGTATGTGCATGCATTCACCGATACAGTCAGAGTCTTTAGTTTTTATTTTGACACACCGTGAACTAAACAAGAATGGAATGAGTTCCAAATTGGGTATTTTCCATACTAAAAATTCCTTTTAAATTCATCTTTCAGACTCGTTTGAAGTGGGCAATAACAAGAAGGCGTTGCATGAAACGGAAAAGGTGCTAAAAAAGACACCAAATTTGCGATGTGCTCGTGCATTGAAAGGGTTAGCATTGATGCGACTGGGCAAGAATGAAGAAAGCAACACGATTATCAACCAAATTGTGGCGGAAAAACCCAGCGACGATGCAACTATGCAAGTTCTCTCATACATCTACAAAGAAATGGAAGAATGTGAGTCCTTCGATTTGCAATGAATCGATTTTATTGATTTTTAAGTATTGATTAATTGATTGTTCCAAAGAATCGATTATATTGTCGTTTTTAATTTTTTTTACCATGAACAAAAAAAAAAACTAAAAATAATTCAATTTTCCAGTTGGCAAAATCTGCGTGATTTATCAGAATGCGGTTGAAAAAGACGGTACCAGTGAGGAGTTGCTAACACAATTATTCATGTCCTATGCACGGGTCAACGAGTTTGCATCGCAGCAACGTGTAGCAATGCAATTATTCAAATTGAAACAAAAGAATCCCTACTATTGCTGGGCAGTCATGAGTTGTTTACTGAAAGCCATTCGTGGCGCCGACAAAAATGATGCAGCCAAACGGAAACTGTCACTCGAATTGGCACAACGAATGATGGAAAAATTAATAAGCGACAATAAACTGGATGCTGAACAAGAGGCTCAACTCTATCTCATCATTTTGGATCAACAGGAAAAATACGCCGAACAATTGAAATTCCTCGATAATCCCACCGGCAAGAAAATTTACCCAGGTGCACCAATCGAAATGCGCATCAAACTCATGCGTAATCTTAAGCAATGGCCTGAATTAAATGTACTGCTGAAGGGACTTTTGAGAGCTGAACAGTAAATTTGCTTATTTGGAATTTTTAAATTAGAAAAAAGAAATGAAATAACAAAAATGATAAACTTTACAGTATCGACCGATGGGACTTCTACCAGGATTATATTCAGACTGTTGTCGAACTGGTGAAGAACAAAACAGAGCCAGGAACTGATAATAAACAAGCAATCGACACATCATTCGAGACTTGCCATGAATTTTTGTGTGAAGTGAGTACTCAACTGATCCGCTTGGAATTGAAACAGCGAATTGATCGACGAACAAACTTTTTAATGAGCTGCATTTTTTATTATTATTATTTATTTATTCGCTGTTTCTATTCTCACCAGTTCAACTTTAGGTTTTGATGTATTCATTTTTCACTCCTTTTTCATATTTCGATTTATTTTCGTATTATGGGTTTTTTCTTTGTTTTCGTTATTTTTTTTTATAAATAAATTAGTAATCTAATTTTTCAATTCAATTTTATTTTTAACAAGTTTTAATGAACTAGGCTTTTTATGTTTGCTCAAAATGAATTTTATTATTTTGATCAGTTGAGCAGCTTAGTTAGTTTTAAATTTCATCTGTTGTTTCTTGCCATTTTTTTTACGGATTTTTCATTTTTGTCATTTCCACAGATTATCTAAATTTTAGCCGATATTTTATTATGTCACAGTTTCTTTTCCAAATAGTAATTGATTCATCATAATAATTCATTTTCAATTATTTTTAATTATTTATTTATTATTTCTGTAATAAATAACCAACTAACTAAATTTTTTTAACATTTAAACATTTTAGAATTTTTTTTAATAATTTTTAATTTTTTTTTCTCCCTCCAGTTGATCGAATCGAGTAACAAGAAAAACCGTGGACCATATTTAGCCCGTTTGGAATTGTGTCGTGTAATGAGCAAAAATCAATTTGATGCCCACAAATTGTTTGGTGAATTCATCGAAATGCTCATCGATTATTTCCGAATTTTTGGCGAAAAACCATGCTGTTCTAAGGACATTGTACTATTTTTGGATGATTTACGAGAAGAACAAAGGCCAGAGCTAGCATCAAAATTGATTCAATTATGTAATATCAGTGCAACAACACTGCCGCAAACGGTAAGAAAGGCCTTTTTAAAAAAATTCCCTTTTTATTTTATTTTTTTCTTCTTATTTTTTCATATTTTTTCTAATTCTAACAAAATTAAGTAATATTTAGATTTTTGGTATACTTTTGTGTAAAAACCTCTGTCCTTCAAATATATTTAAACGCTTTTTTACTACTAATTTTGCTTGATTCTGGTTCCATTTGAAAATATTTCTATTTGCAGAAAGAGCAAATGCAGCGTCACATTTGTTCGTTGCAAGTGTCACGTATGTGTGGTGCACATGCATTAAGTGCTGATCACTTAACGGCATTGTACACAGCGTTCACGTTGCATTATGAGCATGGATTGAATGCATTTGGAATTGATATGTTGCCAACCGATATGGGTCTATCGGATGCATATGCATTGTTAGCTGGTGAGTTAGGTCACTTTCGACTTCGCACTTTACAAACGAAATAACAGAAGAACGATCAAAAACTATATCAAATTCCTCTATTTTGCATTACAGTTCACGTGATGTACGATTTGGCGTTGCAGTTGAAGACATCGGATCATTTGGTGGAGGCGTTATGTTTACTAAATTACTTGTTAAGCAATAGTCCAAACAATTTTCATGCAAAATTGTTGTGTTTGCAACTGTACCATCGGATTGGTTGTTGTTGGGGCGCGCAAAAAATGTACGAAAGTCTAAATTTAAAATTTATCCAATTGGATTCGATGGGTTATTTGCATTGTGCCCGTTTGGCAACATCGGGTATGTTTGCCATGGCACGTGCCGTGTACGAACCAACGCTAAAATTCTTCACCAACAGCTACAAAGAAGGTCACGAGTACATTTCGATGTGTTACAAATACGGTTCATTCTCGAAGCTGCAGGAATTCATGGATTTCCACGACAGTTTAACCTTCAGCTATCACTTTTCACTCACGTCAAGCGATGCTATCATTTCGGAAATCGTTTGCTTGGGTGGTGCAAACACAACGCCCGAACAAAGCTTGAATGCATTCAAATACATGCAAATCGATTCGGACCGTGAGAATGTGCAGTACGCAAAATTGCGTGACAATCGTGATTTGTCGGTCATTGTGCGATGGGATCCAAATCAAAAGGAAACACAGAAACGTATCAACGAACAAAGTTACCAACAAGATTTGGACCTTTTGCGAATTCGCAGCAATTTAATTCGATTGATTGCCATTTGTATTGAAACTGCCACGAAGGAAACATATGGAAAACACTCAAAAAACGATGAAGGCTCGATAGCAAAGAACAAATGTGTTTTACTGGAAACGCAACTGAAAAATTGGACGGATTTATTTAAAGAGATTCGCACAGCTAACCATTCAATTACGTCAAATGAATATCTAGTCAATTTATTGCCATCACGATTGCATGGCCAACTTGATATGCCTTACGAAAGCATCTTCTACAGCTTAGCCAAATTGATTTTGTCACTGGAATTACGGCTCGTTGAACCAATCGATGACATTTTCCGGGTGTTCAATCAACAACTCATTAATGCCTGCAAAACCATTTGCAATGAAATTGAAAGTTACAATGCCAACGACGATCGACTGTGGAATCGACGCATCGTTCAGGAAATTATCGCCAATAGTATTGAGGTGAGTGTGAAGGACGAGTCGTTTTAAGCTAGGACGACGTGTTTTTTTTATGGGCTGAAGAGAAACATTTTTCATCTTATTTTTCCACAGATTTTCGCTTTGGTGACCTTAGTAATGTCGGTCGTCCACGAAAAATACCTAGCATCATCAAGTCGACAAGTGAAGCGTAACAAGAAGAAAGCGTCAGTTGAAGAATCGACTGGAAATAACATTTATACACCAAATGATAAAGAGCGAGTGAACATCATCACATCGCTTATCAACCGGCTAAAGACCGAGCTCAACACCATCGATGCAGCCATTGGTAGGCTTTAATTGGAATTATTTCATTATTTATTTTATTTTATTGGTTTTGATGCGAATAAATCAATTTTTTCCTGTAAATTTTTTAAATCAATTACAAAAAAATTAAGTTATTTCTCCACAAAATTGTCGATTTTATCACATTTCAATCAAATCGAACTAAGTTTGAACTTTCGCTACCATAAAGATCGAATATACTCGATTTCTACTCCAAAAGAATGCAAAAACTGAATCAATCTTCTCAATAACCGAATCACTTCTTCTCTTTTTTAGAATCATGGAAGGCTCCACGTTTGCCGCAAACCCTAACCGAAACATTGGCCTCTCTGTCACTGAATCCAAAAGTGGAAACTCTGGTCGACAGCACTATAACCAAAAACCACGAGATCACCGTCGACGAAATTCGAACCATTGTAAAAGACAAATTGCGTTGCCTCAACTCACTGAGCAAAGTGAACGTATGAGATTGACCACACTACCAAATTGTATATATAAAATTCGTCTTCTTCGCATAATGTTTTTTTTTCCTCTCCATCATTTCATTTTATTATAATATAGTGAAAAAAAAGAGCAACAAAAATACAATTGAAAAGAAAAAACAAACGGTCAATTTTCCGGCTGTTAACACCAAAATCCCATTGATATGTGTTCCCAATGTGTTTTTTTTTGGTTACGAACCATTTTATTTAGATAAGTTACAAACACTTTTTTTCATGAATCCAAATTTAAAAAAAAAAAGAGATATTTTCAAAAACCAAAGCGAATTCGTGTTTAACTCGATGATTTTTTATCTTTAAATGGAGAAGTTTTCGATTCTTATGATAATTCTTTGAAGACTGCACCGGCGATGACAAGACGTTGAATTTCGGAGGTTCCTTCGTAGATTTCGGTGATACGTGCATCTCGGTAATGGCGTTCGGCTGGCATATCGCTGACATAGCCCATTCCGCCCAGTACTTGGATGGCTTGATGTGAGCAGAATGTGGCGGCTTCAGATGCAGCTAATTTTGCCATTGCCGCTTCTTTTGTGTAGCTCTGGCCTTGATCCTTGAGCCAAGCTGCTCGCCAAGTCAACAGTCGTGACGTTTCGATCCGAAGTGACATGTCGGCGATTTTTGATTGAATACTTTGAAGTTTTGCAATTGGTTTACCGAATGCCGTTCGCTTCGTAGCATAATCAACGGCACACTCGAGTGACGCCTGTGCAATACCAAGTGCTTGACTCGCAATGCCAATTCGACCGGCGTCCAATGTTTTCATTGCAATTTTAAATCCATAGCCCGTTTCACCGATAATGTTCTCTTTCGGTATTTCACAGTCTTCGAAAATGAGGTAGCACGTTGACGAACCACGTATACCAAGTTTGTCTTCTTTTTTACCCAACGAAAATCCCGGCAAATCTTTTGGTACAATAAACGCTGAAATACCCTTGTGTTTTAACTCTTTGTTTGTTGTTGCAAAAACGACGGCCGCTTCAGCTTCGTATCCATTTGTGATCCAGGCTTTAGTTCCATTTAGAACGTATTTATCACCTTTTAGAACGGCTGTCGTCGATGCGGCACCAGCATCCGAACCATTGCCCGGTTCAGACAAGGCGAAACAACCGACTCGTTCGCCCAATGTAAATGGTTGCACAAAATCTTGCTTCTGTTTATCATTGCCCCATTGTAAAAGTGGTCCCAAGTACAATGAGTTATTCACCGACATAATTACACCAGCCGAGGCACAACCCCGGGAGATTTCCTCCATTGCAATTGCATATGCCAAGTAATCGAGACCAGTTCCACCTGTGAAAAGTGACATATTGGGAGTGGTTTATTGAATTTGAACAATTAAATTCGAGAGATTTAAATAAAATGTTGTGTTACCATTTTCTTCCGGCACAACAAGACCCATCAATCCTAATTCGCCCATTTTCTCGATCTGTTCCTTCGGATACAGGTGTTCACGGTCGATTTTAGCGGCGATTGGCTTCAATTCATTATCGGCAAAATCGCGACACGTCTTCTGTAGCATTTGATGTGTTTCAGATAATGCCGACAAACTGGCAATGTGTCGACGAACACCAAGTAATCCATATCGACTGCAAGCTATTTTAGTATCAATGCGGTAACAACAAATTTACATTATTTTCATGCATTTTTATTGATCAACGGGGAAAAAGGTATGAAATTTTAGAAGGTAGTCATAATTATCAAGTTCATAGATTGGATCAAGTCATATCAATCAAGAAAAAAAAGGTCATTGAATCCAAAGTCCAAAGTTTACACCGACGAAAGTAAACATTACCCACTTTCACTATTCTCTTTTCGATACTGAAGCAATTCAGCAATGTGTTTACTTACCAAATTTTATTGTATTCCGTAACATGTTGATGACTTAAATTATAAAAATAGCTTTTAAAAAAATATATAAAACTTAAATTTCTTAGCTCCAATTGAGTTGATTTGATGCAAAGTGAAATGTTTACAAACGCCAAGTGTCAAAGTAGTATTTACATCTCGGATTTGACAGCTCTCAGTATACCAGTTTGCCTGAATGTAGACTGACCTTATGGGAGATTTGAATTTGGTCGGTATAACATTGGTTATGCGTTAATGCTTTTGCTTTGCTTTGCTTTGTTTCGATAAATGGATTTGGCTGTCTCTTTTTGAACAATCTGTTTGCTTCGATGAAATGGCATAAAGATAAAGAGGAGAAAATAAATAAAACTTTGTATTTTCATTCATTGGATTATAGCGCATTTATGTGGAGGAATAATGTAATTTTTGTTTGCTCCAGAATGTGGTATTTTATTTGTTCAAGCAACAATATCAATCCTAACTAATGTTTTTTTTTCGGCTCATAATTTTTGTTGTTCATATTGAAGTTTCATTTCTCATTCTGATGGTTCGGTCAAGTGGAGTTGATGTCTAAATCAATTTATACGTTCTAAATCAACTAGAGAGTTCCTACACTAGTTCAGTTTTTTTCACTTCAAATCAGTTGGATTATTATTGCCATAATACAGGATTGCAATTGAATTCGCGTTGTAAGTTCAAAAATTGATATGAATTTGACAAGCAGTAAAAAGACATTTTCGAAATGTTGAAAAAAAATAATGATGAACAATTCAGCTGTTTGAGTAATTAATGAATGAGCTGATGAATTAAATGTTTGAACATATGGTCAATTCTACGGCGTACAAGTAACGTTACCAGTGCACTGCATTTGCTCATAACTCCACTAGCATAGAAAATATCAAAAAACTATCAAAGCATAAAAAGTAGCTCTAGATGTGTTTTATTATTCGCAAATAGAAAAATAGTGAATTTCTTTGATTTATGTAGAAATATGAGCGTTCAAGTTGAGAGATAACAAAAAAATGTATGAAAACGTACGAATTTTGAACCACTCAACTAATTTGCCCATATCTCCAAACAAATAAAAAAAACTCACGAGTTTATTATTTGCGAATGATCGTACTCATGTTCAGCTACATTTTATACCTCGACAGTTTTTTTATATCTTTCATAATAGCGAAGATTTAAACATATACAGTCCACTGGTAACGTTACAGGTCCGTAGAATTGACCATATGCATGTTGAAAATGCCCTTTCATACAACATAATCCAATCTCGGTGCATATAAACATAAAGTCAAATGTCTAGACTTTTGAGTTCAAGAATATTTATCTATTCGAATCAATGGGGATGGTTTGTCATTTCGATCAACGGAGTGTTTTTTTTTTTTGTTGAAATGTGAAACCAATTGGGTGAAACTCGTTCTATTGAAACTGCATGAATTTCATAAACTAAGTTTTTAAACGACCGTATTCAAGTAGAGTAGACCTATAATTTCAAAACGGATTTTCTTCAGCTTAATAATTTGGGAAAGGTTCTCTTTCAATTCGAGTAAATTCCATCGTATCGAAATGCATAAACCTTTTCAGTCACCAGTTCAAAAACGACCTTGAACAAGTAGCGTAGCTTGACTATTATTTACGCATTTTTAGAGCCTCATTTTTGGTTGGGTCGTCTGCGATGGGTTTCAACTCCACCCAATACTTAAATAACTTAATTTCAATAATATATCTGCATTACAGACTCTGCTCTGATGGGATTGACCTGAGTTGGGTAAATTGATGTGTTTTAATGTGCACTGAACGTGCATTTCGACCGTATATAAACCGGGCTGGATTGGGTTCATGTTCAGTTATTGTTAAGATAGCTGTTTGTATCAGTTGAAAGTCTGAATTGTCTATCCTTGAAGAATTGATCTATTTTCATTTTCAATTCATCCTTTAAAAAGAAGTTCTGGGTTTTCACTTTTATTTCAAATCGAAAAGTTTCAAAAAAAAATCTCAATTTTTCCGAAATCGCCGCAAAAATGAATCGTGAAGCTGGAAATAGTCGCGAAGTTCCGCCAAATCTAAAAATGTTCAAAGTGCTGAAGCATAACCAAACCTTAATGGCATGGCTTGGCATTCATTCGTATCGTTTAACCGAAACGAGCAAAAATGAGTTTTTTGAGTCGATTTGCACGTACTATATCATGTTCACCATCGTTTCGATTTTCATCGTTTCGAGTGGATATACGGCGATTTTTTCACCTGAATTCCAAACCGTGATTCAAGCAACGCTTTTAGTAGTGGCTGGCACTCAAAGTGGTGGCATGTTTTTTAGTATTGGGCTTCAGATGAAGAGAATCAAAATTTTACAGCTTAAATTACAAGAAATCACTGATGCAGGTAAGAAATGTGTCGGTTTAATCTAACCAGTGAAATTTTCTGCTATAAGTTTGATTAGTTCAAAATTGAAGTCGAAAAAAAGGAAAGATGTGTCTCATGAAAATTGAAAAAATATCTTTATAACGCTCGAAAATGTATTGGAACGTAATTTCGTTAAGAAAACCAAATTTTTTTTCTTTTTGTAGGCCGAGGCATAGTGTACGACATTTACTGGAAAAATGAGAAAAAATGTCGCAAATACACGAAAATCATTGCGTTCTATGTGTTCTTCAACCAAGCCGCCTACTTGATGGTCTTGATCTCGCCAATTTACGGCATTGCAACTGGAAATGTCAATCCATCAGCTTGGAAGTTGATGTATGACCTCATTCTTCCCTTTGACAAAACTGAGCTTTGGGGCTGGTGTGTACATTATTTCGCTCAATTCAACGTTGGACTCACCTATTCACTCATTCTTGTATCGATTACCTCATATTTTGTGTGCTGTTGCTTTTACGTTGACTCAACTTGTGAACATTTTGATTCGTTGGTCAATTCAATTCGCAATACGATTCAATTGAACGATGACAATGAGGATGGCGAAGTGAAAGACTCAACCAATTGGTGGCGAGTTAAACAGCAACTTAGTGAAGCGATCAATCTTCATGTTGATATTTTTGAGTGAGTTAAGTTTTATTGTTCTTTTAGTCTCAAGTCTTTGTTTCATGTCCAGTTCTCGAAACCAATACGGTTTCGAAGAAGATTTCTGTTTTTTTCTACATCAATTCGATGTCATTGAATGAAAATAATAACCTAACTTCATTTCATTTTAATGACGTTCTTATCACATTTCCCCATCAGAATCTTCGATATGTTAGTTGATATCAATAGCGGCGTTATTTTTTGGCTTCTCCCATTGGACGGCCTGTTTATGGCGATTTCAATGTATAATTTAGAGCATGTAAGTTGAAGCGTGCTTGATTTATCTTCAGAAAATGATTTACAATTGCTATTCTATTCAACTTTAGTCTGCATCAAATCTAGCCGATTGGGGTATTGTCGGCTATGGCATCATTTGCATAATTTGTGCTTCAGCTTGGCCTTTTTTGTTTTGCTATTTTGCCACTTTGGCAACTGCACGAATTGTGACCGTTGGACAAACAGCATTCGATTTGAATTGGTACTTCTATCCTCCGGAGCTCCAGAAATACTTGATTCTAATCATCGCTCGTTCGCAAAAACCGGTTTATTTCACTGGACTCGGCATTGTTCATTGCACCTTGGAGACATTGGCCAAAGTAAGATAGAATTGATAGAAGATGTTTTTATTCAGATTTTCGACATTTGAGCTTGGCTAAATCTGAATATGTACCAGAATACAAATCAGAATCTGATTGCGTAACTTTATTCCGTGAATTAAAAAGAAAATCATTTTTTTAGGTCTTCAACACATCCTGTTCTTACTACATTGTATTTCGACGCATTGCGCATCATTAAGTTATTGGTGTCTATGAACTTGAACATACTGCGAATTAATTTTCAGTTTGAATAATAACTAATTCTTAAATATATATTAAATGAATAATTAAACTTCAGAGCTTTAAAAGCCCAAATGAAGTAAAAATTTAATTTTGAGCACGTATCTAAAAATAAAAGCTATGCAGCTTGGTAACACGTGTTATGTTGTCTTTGTGTCATACTTATGTGAATTTGAAAATTGAACAATAAACTGATATTGCCTATTCTATATGAAATAAAGCATGGCACGTCTTTCACTCGGTATACTGTTTCAGATAAATATTTGACACATTTTTCGGAATGTATCTTTCATCTGAGTATTATCTATTGATAAGTGTTGTCTCTTTGGACGACCGCAATAAAAAGAATCGCTCTGCTTCGTTCGCAATGAGGCGATAATATATGTGAATGAAAAATCCTCTCTGATTTGCTTCTATTCCGAATTTATTGTCAGCAATGGTTTTACACTTGTTTTTTGAATAGATTCATGTGATTTTTTTTAGATGACTCTCCCTTACTAATAATCGACCAAACGGTTCATAATTACGAAAATCAGATTCTGACCTTTGAATTGTTTATGATTACGATAATGCACTTAAAATCGGTAGCTTCAGGGTTGCGTCACGCAACTTGCGCTCTAATTTGAAAAATTATTTATCCATAAAGCAAAACCATGTTTAGATTTGAGATAATTTAATTCTGTGCAATGTGTAGATTAATTTAATTCCATGAAATTTTTTGAAATAACAATCAATAAAAATGATTCATAACATCTGTTATTGTCATATCAAACCCGATCTATTTCCCATAATTTGATGAACCGTATGATTTTTTTCAGACGGATTTCTCAACGCTAAGTCATTTTGTTAATTTAATGTCAATCAGAATCACACTCAATGTTACACAAAACCTAATAAAAATCAAGAAATCTACTTATTAACTATAATCAAACGCACGATTTGTGTAACATGTTGTCTACATTGGATTCAACAAATCATTTTAGGGGCCATAGCATATTACACTATAACATTGTCACACAAATCGTATGTGTTAATTTCATGTCACGTAATAAATGGCCATTAAAATGGCTATAAAATCTTCATAATTATCGTTTTACTGCAAACGAAACGGCATAGGTACCATCGATGGTAAATACGTACATTGTTTGCACACACCAATTTGAAGTTTCAAGTAATTGTTACACTCACTGTTCAGTCTTAAATTGCGTGCATTACCATCCAATTGTCCGTAAATAAAGAGTGTTAAGGTACTTGATTTGAAAATGGTTGGAATTTTGAACATATTTAGTCTGTAAAAAATCGTTAAATTCTCAAACTTCATGACAAACAATGTTGGTGATGTACAAATCATTAATTGTAGGGATTCACCTATATTTCCAAGAATACATAGCGTGTAGTGTATTCAATTAATTTATAGATTTCCGTACGGATCGTCTCGAAATGTAATTAAATACGTCTGTGAAGAGATATCAATCTTCATAAAAAAACTATTTAAAAACGCGTGTGCTTTTACCACATCAGTCGAACATTATTCTCTTGGCGATCAGTTCATTTTTGGAAAACAATGGATTCTTTAATCGCCATCGGAGGAAAACTTCAATCTGAAGTTGAAAATAAGAACAAAAATGAAGTAGTTGCAAAATCAAAAATATTCGTGCTCAAGTACAATCATATTCTCCTGAATTGGCTGGGTATTTATTCAGATCGACTGAATGAACCGACCAATGAATTCTTTAAACAACGTCCCACTTATTACATTCTATTCAACCTGGTGGTAATTTTGCCTGCAAGTTTTATGGCAGCTGTGAAAAACGTCACAGAAACGAAAACTATGATGAACGCATGTTATGCGTTTGTAACTGGAGTTCAAATCGGTGGCATGTTTGTTGGCACTGGCATTGAGATGAAAAAAATCAAAGAGTTGCATCTTAAATTGCAAGGAATCGTTGATGAAGGTAAAATTTTAAATGAAAATCCATCTGTTTTTTTTTCACTTGTAAATATTCCAAATATTTCGATTGGAATCAAATTTTCCACAGTTGAAGGTGACGTACACGAAATATATCGAAAGACTGAGGAAAAGTGTCGAAAACATACGATTACAATCGCGAGTTATTTCATTTGTAATCTAGCAATCTTTGTGTCACATTTGATACGTCCAATTTACTGCATTTTAAATGGAAATTTCGATACAACAGCATGGAAATTGCCATTTGAAATGGTGTTTTGGTTTGATCACACGAAGGTTTCGGGCTGGTTTACGGCATGGTTTCTACAGTTGAACATGGGAATTACGTATAGCTCGTCAATGATTTCGATTACCTCATATTTTATCGGCTGTTGCCTTTATATCCAAGCTATTTGTGAGCATTTTAACTACTTGATAAATTCGATTGAAAAGAATTTCAGACCGAGCAACGACAAGAAAAATCATGAGAAATTTCAAATCGTTGAGATAGAATTGAAAGAGGCAATTGAACTGCATAATACAATCATTGAGTGAGTAGAATTTTGATATTTGTATACGAGTGAAATGGGATTTGAATTACTTGAGAATTTAAACTCGCAAGATTGAACAGATCTATGCTAGATTAGTGTCATACAGTTAGTACTAAAGCATTTAATGCCCTCCTTAACGCAAGTACCATTTGTTCGGTGCAGTTTTAGACCATCGTGACTTTAGCATATGTGTTCAACATATTATGTTCGTTGACAGCTGGAGTGATAGAGTCACTTTGTTCGTTTACATGTTTGCACCGAACAGATGGTGCTCGCGTTAGGAAAGGCAATGCATATTTGTGGTAGGTAGGGCCATAATTGCCGTAGCCCTAACTATATGATGCCAATGAACAATTTTCCAGAACCTTTAAATACCTCTCGACTATGAACAGTAGAGCCATATTTGCACTACTTCCACTAACTGTTGCTCTAACGGCCCTTTCAACGTTCAATTTGGAGCAAGTAAGTTCAATATTACTTTGTTTTATTCAAATTCTCTTAAACTCATTTATTTCCCCTGTCAATTTTCATATATCCATTCCAGTCAATATTATCATCGGACTCTTGGAATGTCGTTCTCTACAATATTATTTGCATAGGCAGTTTCTGGATTTGGCCGGTTCTTTTTTGCTTATCGGCCACATTGGCAACTGAACGCATGTTTGCCATTGGTGAGACTATATTCGATTCAAATTGGTACGAGTATCCACCGAAACTACAGAAATACCTCATCCTGATTATCACTCGTTCACAACAACCAGCCTATTTTCATGGAATGAAATTGATATATTGCACATTGGAAGCATTAACTGTGGTGAGTTAAGTTCAATGCATTTTTATTCGCAAGGATTAGAATAGAATTGTAAAAGTTCTCTTTTAAATGTTCTTTCTTCTAACATTAAAATTTCATTTTCAAATTAATTCAAAAACTAAAAAGAAAAATCTAATTTTTTCATTACAGCTCATGAAAAGCAGCTGTTCCTATTACATCCTTTTCAGAACAATTTCACAATACTAACATTTTCAATCAAATAAAATGAAAAATACACACTCAATCACTCAATGTTGAAATTTAGAATTTATTTTGATGTTTAGGCATAAATCATTGGAATTGTTCTTCTCTTCACTAAATGTATCACGATTCAAGTTCTGTGTCAAATAAAAATGAAATTGGCAGTTTAGGCCGAAAAATGTTTTTTTTTTTCTGTAAAAACTTCGCAACAAGATCTAATGATTCCGAATAAGTGATAGTTGTTTGGACATTTGATTGGTTTGATCGATCAATTATTCGATGATTCCTTGCTATGAACACGACCAACGTGTGCCTTAAGGTTCGATTTCTGTGAAAATTTGCTCCAGCACAGCTCGCACTGGAACGGCTTCATACCTGAATGAATACGCATATGGTGTTCTAAATTCGTTTTCTTTGAATCAAAAAACCTTTTGCACAAGTGACATTCATAGCAGCGTTGATTGCAGTTTCTTTCGTGAACTTTGCATTGGGTTTGCTTCGAGAAACCTTGGTGACAAATTGAACATTTGAATGGAAGCTTCTTTGTATGAGATCTCATGTGCTTGCGGAGACCACCTTCCTGTTTGAATTGCTTCGAACAATGTTGACATTCGAATGGCGTTTCACCAGAGTGGGTGCGCATGTGATCCATTAAATAGAATTTTAGCAAACCAAATAACTTGTCACAAACATAGCATTCCCATACACGGCGATTACACTTCCCCTCGTGTGCACTTTTTTCGTCTTGTTGCGAGAATCCTTGGCGACATCTCGAACAGCGAAATGGACGTGGGCCAGCATGAAGTTTCAAATGTCTGTTAAGACTGCTCTTTTCTGCAAATTGCTTGAAACATTCTTCACATTCGAATGGTTTTTCACCGCTGTGCACACGAATGTGTTTCATCATGTTTGCATTGTTTGATCCAAATGATTCCTTGCACAAGTGGCATTCATAGCGACGCGCCTTGCAATTCATTTCGTGTGCCACCTTTTCGTTCTTTTCGTCGAATCCTTTCAAACAGCCTGGACAATGGAACAGAAACTCTTCGACGTGCACTTTCATGTGGACACGGAGATTGTTTTTCTGTGCGAATCGTTTCAGGCAGAAATCGCATCCGAATGGCTTCTCGCCAGTGTGTTTCAACGAATGCAGATTCAAATGGCTCTTCCACAAAGTGGAATATTCACAAAAAACGCATTTATGTGGCTTTGATGAATTTTCGTTGGCGTCGCCGCCTTGTTTCTGTGCGTTCTGTGTATTTTTGTCATTTTCTGGCATCATTCCATCATACATTGGCACCTGCTGATTTCCTACCACTCCTCCTCCAGAAGCAACGTTGGTGTTCGATTCTTCTTCTTTCTTGTTGTCACATTCTGTCTTTATATCGGTCTTATCCTCCTCCAAGCTCAAGTAATCAAAGTCGTATTCATCGCCACACCCGCTGGAACCAGGAACTTGTCTTACATTGCGATAAGTCGATGCCGAAATCTCGAACAAATCACAGGTAGACACTGGCTCTTGCTTGATGTCGACTTCTTGTTTGATTTGCAATGAATGAGACGATTGAATGTTGCTTTGAATCATCGCCATATTTAGGGCATTCGGTTTCGGTGGGATCGCAGAGTTATTGCTATCGTTAGCTGCGACTGTCAAAAGTCTAAGAATCAATGAAAGTAATTTAATATTTTAATCAAAGTGAAAAAAAAAACATTTTCGAGGTTAGGTATGTTCGTACAGAAGAATCACTTTGCAATAAATGCTCTTTCCAATATTGATAACATGTGCCTATTGAGCTCCTATCTCCAATTCTTTTTCTAATAAACTTTAACATATAAAATGGGCAAGTTGTGATTTGTATGAACGATCGATAAATTTCAAATAAAACTTTTCATTATTTGGATCAAAGTTGGCATTCCATTGGGCCGTCAAAATGTACTTACTTACTTTTCATCCTCACTTTGTTCGACCGATTCGATGATTCGAATAGACTTTTGTTTGATTTTCACACTCTGACTCGGTTTTTTTGTCTGAATTTAAAGAAAGTTACGAAATGTCCAAAATAAATATCGAATCGAAATACTTTTCGTTGGCTTGTGAATCAAAAATATTAGTTGTGTTAGTATCGATGTTCTAAGACGTCTTTTCGCTTCAAATGTCACCAAAGAAAAGAATGTGCTATTGTATGCTCAGACTCACGCCATCAGCGACGAAGTATGTATATACTCTTTGCAACTGTGTGAGTGGACATTGATGCGTGAATTGCATGAGCACCTCTCGTGTTTGCGTTCACTTTTTGTGTGTATTGTCGGCCGAATTGAGTGTACATCAAACAGAGTTTTTATTCGATTAGATGTGAAATGTACTTATATGGATAAGTTGAAGATTTAAAAAAGAAATGTCGCAATTTTCCATTCGTTGCTTATGTATTCTGGGTTGGTACGTAAGAAACTCGACCATGTAAATTACATCAAAGTTACGTATATTACATCATGTAATTTACCTATGAAAAATCATGTAAGTTACATGAATTTGTAAGAAACCTGTAAGAAACTCTGAAGAATGATTTTTTCATAAAGAATGCATGCAAAGAACAAAAGAGTTTCAATTGGAAATGAAGAAAATTTGTATTCTATTTTAGTTTTGTTCTTTCGTTATGTAAAAAATTAATTCTGATGATGAACAAAAAGTGAATTAAATTTTCTTCATGTAATTATTTCATTATGTAATCAACGTTTTCAATCGTCTTCTATCAACTATTTATGGAAATATTTGCATAGTGATTCGGTAATTCTGCATTTCCATATAAATATATTTCCAAAAATAGTTGAAACTTTTCATTAAACATTTATTATAACATTATTTAAATCAAATATAAAAGCATGCAAAAATTCATTTGGCTACACACTGTTATCAAGTATCACTGCGAAAAAACACACTCTTTATGAAAAAATAGCTGGTGGTTTCAAACTTTTCCATGAATAATATATTTATTAATTATTTATCAGCTAACGCTGTAGAACGAGCATGTATGTACTCTGTATACTTTGAATGCTTAAAACAAACGAGAATAGTCGGTTTTTGTCAATAACCCTGCACTTTTTGGAGCGTTTTGGAGTTTATAACATGCGTTGAGGTTTCTTACGTAATAAACGTAAGATACATGTTTCTTACGTAAATTACTTACACGTCGCTCGAAATACGAAAATTTACCAACCCAGCTATGTATTGAATTTCTTCTAAGTCAACAAAATAAGATATTAGGACATTTTCAAATACCAACCAACACACAATGTTCCACATGTGAAAAATTTCAATTCGTAGTCATTTGCGGCCAACGATATTGTTAACTTCACAAATGAGTACACACAAGCCAATCCCCGTACATTATTTTAATCATCGCTCGATCACAGAAACGATGCTACTTTACTGGACTCAATTTAGTCGGCTGCACATTGGAAACATTCTTGAAGGTAAACCAATGCACTGAACGAAAATCAAAATTCATAGCAATGAACTGGAAGCTAATAATAACCCTTTTCGAAGCATTTCACAACGCTAAATTGGAATTTGATGGAAGTAGACACAATGAAAGTATGAATATCAGGGATTCTAACTATGTGGAGGCGTACGATTAAAGAGAGAAGATACCACCTCCACGGAATTACAGTCCACGATAAATATCAAATAAAATTGTTACGAGAATTTCAATCTGAACTTAAAAATTAATATTTTCATGACCCACAACCCTTCAGACACTTGATTCTTCCCACGCCAATGTTTCATTAACGTTTACTATCGTTTCAAAATTAATTTTGTTGTTTGTATGTGTCTCACTGAAAAAATTACATCAGAAATCTCTTCATTTTATTTCAATATATAATAATCGACATTCGAAGGAAACAAAAGAAATTTTCAACCGAAACACGATTGAAATGTATTTTTTCATTAATGAATCATGATTTTGTGGGAATTTCAACGATTTCAACTTTGTTGTTATCAAAAATCTCTTTGTTTTTTTCTTTCTATTTCTTCTGATTTTGCAATTGTTCATGTAAGCGTTAACTGGGCTGACGTACGGAATATTTACAAAATTCTTTTCCAATCACAACATTTCTGAATTCGTTATCAGTTTGGTGCCTATTTTTGGATCTCGACTGAGGCACATATTCGATAAGAAATATTTCCGATAATGTAGCAATAGTTGTTTTTTAGCCCTTTCCTAGGTATGAACGAAATTTTCGAAAGAATAAAATCGAAATTGTTCATTGTTCAATCGTTTTTTATTCTCAAAATAACACAAAACATTTAAAATAAAGTAAACTTCGTAAATTCAATTTCGATTTTCCTCAGCAACTTTTTTTCGTTATGTCAAATGATTATGAAAAAAGATGATATAAAGACGATAAAAATAAGCAAAATCCCACGTTCTAATTAGTTTCGATACAAAAAGCGAGTGGAGTTATCTGTGAACATGTGGCCATTGAAAGCTCTGTTAATTGGGTTCGTTGTACAGGCTTTAGGTATGCAAATAATGTCAAAACAGGTAAATTTGGACTCATGAACGGCGGTTCAAGTTTTGTTCATTTCCAAGTTTTATTGTCTACTACAATAAGTCGACGTTGTTTTACAGTTTTTGCTTTGGATCAAGTATTCAGTTCAGGATTTTCAATTGGAAATGCAGTAAAAATCAGTATTGCAATAAACTTGTTTTTTTTTGCCTTGATTTTTGTCAGTTTCAATCATTTCTCTACTAATCAGTTTTGCTGTGGCAATTTTTCATCAAATAACCAACTTCTGAGATGTTTGCTAAATCTTTTATGCTTTTACTCTGTCAATACTCTATAAGATTAATGTGAAAAACGTCCAATTCATGTACGAATTTCTGAATATCTTCAAAGTCCTAATTCAGATGCTGAAAACTTTCACTCAAAAAGCGAATATTTTTCTCTGGAAGCCCAAGCGATTAGATTTAAATGGAAGCGACAAGAGATACAACATATATACTATTCTAGAAACGGTTGATGAATTTAAAGCCGTTGCATTGGGATCGTCGGCATTTCTACTCAGTTGGAAGAAACCACATCAACCAAATGGCAAAATACTTGGGTACAACATTTATTACAGCGAAGTTAATGGAACGGAGAGAAACCAACTGAAACCACAAATCAACAGTCCTTATGTTACTCAAACCATTTTGGGTGGATTGAAACCAGAAACTACTTATCGATTGTTCATTGCAGCCACAACGAATGCTGGCGAAATAAAGATGTAAGTGATCTTTTGACTAACGTGTTAAAAGTGTTAAGGTTTATTTGAATTTTTTTTTTTGGAATATTTTTAAATCCATTTTTAAACATTATTTCCATTCCGAAATGCAGAATTTCTGCACAATCTTTTCAATCAGAAACTTTTTCACATTTTCAGGCAAAGTATTGTGTTTAATACGAAACTTCCCGTCCAACCCGACGTACCTTCATTTACATGGACACTTCTGGATGTAAGTGATGGTGAAGCAACCATTAGAGTAAATTGGAAGCCAAAAATGAATGGCAACCCTGGAAGTTGTTTCTACGTCAGTTATCGCACAAAAGGACAAGACGAATGGATCAAAACTGGTCGAATAGTGGCTACAGATACCGTTGTAATAATATTATCACCAATTGTGAAACACGAAATGGTCATTGCATCGGTCGATGGCAAATATATGGCGAGAAGTGATATTCAACTAGTTTTAAGTGATGATATCGTTGGGAATTTGTATTTATATTGAGTGAATAGTGCTTGAAAATAGGTGGATTTGCTTTCAATAAAAAAAAAACAAAATATATGGAATTGAATTCTCAAGTTTATAAGAATTTTTTTTTTTAAGAAAAGTAAAAAAAGATACAAATCAGCATATTGAATCAAGAAAAGATTTATTCGAATATGCTAAAAAAAACATGATATTGAAAAAGGATTTCAAGGTCATCGGACATTTGTTGCTTTTACTTTCATTGCATTTTTTCATGAAAAATAATAATTCACAGTCCACATTCCGCGTGATAATGATTCATTCACACAAAAAGCGTATTTATCAATATTACACAAAAAAAAACCCATAAAGATAGACAATGATGCTGCTCGTCTTGAATGTCATCAAATAAAGCTCGTGAATGAGCGATTCAATTTCAACGAGATCATCAGAAACAGAAAAAAAGGCAACAAAACTGATTTTTCGGAATAAAGTCTAATGAACTGTTTTTTGCTTTCAACCAAACCATTCGCATGAATCTGATCGTGTGACTAAATCGGTATTTCATGTTCAAAATTCGTTTTTTCAACAAGCAAACCGTGCAATGAATCTGAGTATGCTAGCATTATCTATCAGATAAATGAGAATTAAATTTTTTACGGAAACACGAATTGAGATTGCAAATTGTTCGTACGATGTAAAATGTTGAACAAAAATTCTTATCACTCTACGTTTTGATGCTGTAACATGCAAAGGGATTGTTTGTATTTTTATTTTTGCAAACGTCATTATCATATTTCTTGTTTGCTCGAGTGATTTTCGAGTGAACAAAAACATAATCTTAGTGAGTGGGACTAAAGTTCAGCAAAACAGAATTCAGTTAGTTTTTTTTTTCGTCTTTAAACTGAAATTATAATCAAATATATTCATTCAATTCGGAGCGACGGATTGAGATAGTTCAATAAAATAATATCGATAGAACGTAGTACTGTTCAAATAAATTGAAATCAATTGAATTATATCCAGTGAAAATTAGGCCCCGCAATGGAGAAAAATTTGGTATACAAAACCAAGTGCCAACGCTGGTTAGGATCAATTTGAAAAAGTAAGCATTTGGAGTACAATTTCAATTCAATGGGTTAAATAATCCTTTAAACTGACGGACATCAATCATAAACAATTAAGAAGATCTTGAACATGTCCTCCACTCGGTTTAAATTCAATTATTATTATCTTATCCATTTTTCGGAAAGAAGTTTTTTATCAGTCACAATCGTGATCAAGTACAATGGTTGATTTATTATGTGTTCACCATAATTTTCAGAGCGTTTCCGTGGTGCCAGTTCAATCATATCCTCCACCTGTCAATGCAGAAAAACACGTTACAACCAAATCTTATTACGATTCAGCCCAAAACAGGTGTTGATCCAAGTGAGTGAATACTATACCTTTCCACATTATTGTTAAGTATTTTATTGAAATTTGAACTTTTATGGGTTTTTAATCGTTTTATTTTTATTTAAAAATTTCAATCGCGATTTTTTTATTCGTATTCCTAATGATTTCTGAGTAGATCGTTGGATGAATGTACCAATTTCGATCCCAAATTGTCCGCCCGGTTTGGAATACCTAGCATCAATTAATGAATTGTTGGTTAAACAAAAAGTCGAACTGTTCGAGACATTCACTGGATTCAAAATGAACAATAGATTGGTTATCAAAAATTCGCTGGATCAAAATTTAAGCGAACTTTATTCAGATTACGATTTGTTTGATTTATTTTTGCTTTTGAACAGTGTTAATATGATGATTGGTGATAATTTTTTGTTTATTTTTTCTTTGATGAACTAGGTTTACTTCGCTGCCGAAGACAATGATCGTTGTACTCGCAATTACTGCGGTCCAATACGTCCATTTGACATGAAAATTTTCGATGGCAACAAAAAGGAAGTTATGCGTTTTTATCGACCGTTGTCTTGTACGGGCTGTTGTTCGCCGTGTCGTTTGCAGTCATTGGTCGTAATCAGCACCCGTTGGTAATGCTATCGGGAGCATCGAAGAAGAATGGACGTTGTGCTATCCACATTTCTCAATCAAAAATGATGTCGGTGATATCGTTCTACGCATTGAAGGACCGATCTGGAAACTATCATGTGGTGGCAATGTTGAATTCAAGGTAAATTGACATTAATTTTCTCTCTTTTTTTCAACTTTTTTTGATTTGTTATCTTTTCTTTGCTTTTTTTCTGTTCAATAATAATAAACTGCAAACCTAAAAGATCGACTAAATTACAGATTCTTCCATTGGATGGCACTCAAGTCGGAAAGATATCGAAGCAATGGAGTGGTTTGGCAAAGGAAATGTTCACCAATGCTGATAATTTTGGCATTTCATTTCCATTGGATTTGAACGTTCGAATGAAAGCCGTTTTACTGGGTGCCTGCATTTTGATTGTAATTTACTCGTCCGGACATTTCTTTTTGAAGAAAATTTCAACACTAATATTATTGTTTTTCAGGATATGTTGTATTATGAAACCTGCAACTATTAAGTTGACGACTCGTGGCCGACGACGACAAATCACTGCTTCAAAAGTTTGACTTACTTGCTAAGGATTAAATGAATTATACTTTTCAATATCATAGCACTTATTGTGTGAACATGAATGAAATATTCATTCATTATTCTACTCGAATAAACAAACGTCAAAAAAGGCGAATAACACTTATAAGTGTAATAAATAATTATTTATTGAACATTGGATTCATATTTTTGGTGAATATTTTCGAAGTATTCATTTTCATTTGAACGCATGAGAATATTCTTGACCTGCGAAAAAAAGTTCGTTCCGAAATGCCTCATACATTCGTATAGCAACAAAAGAGACTCAAGAAATAAGTGAGCATAAAAGTGTCCAATGATTATGGGGCACTTTTATTCTCACTTTATTCATGGGACTCCTTTATGCAATACAAATGTATGAGGCGTTTTAGCTGTGCATTTTGACTTGAGGCTTTTTTATGATAATTTTGATAACAAGGAATGCGAATTTCGATTTGGCGATAGCACCAATGGATTGGGCACAATAAATACTGTATCAAAATCGAAAAAAAAAATTTAAACTTTTTTTCGATTTACGGCTGTATTGCGACCGTCGACATGGGAAGTTTGTATGAAAACCTCGGAACGCCGCTGGTATTGCATTGGCTTCTATGGCCAAATGTACACATGGAAATATCTCGAAAACGGCTGGGTTAATCGGCAAAACGGACCGCGATGTCACTCCCGAAGGGAGTGTAAACACCCGGCTGGTTTGACGGCCTAGAATACAAATCCACCTGCTCATGTGGTGGCGATGTTGAATTCAAGGTAAAACCACTCAAATTATCATAAAAAACGACGAAGAAAGGATTTGAAATGGGAAACTGATCCATTCAATTACAGATTCTGTCATTGGATGGCACTCAGGTCGGAAAGATATCAAAACAATGGAGTGGTTTGGCAAAGGAAGCGTTCACCGATGCTGATAATTTCGGCATTAGCTTCCCATTGGATTTGGATGTTCGCATGAAAGCCGTCATGCTGGGAGCCTGCATTTTGATTGTAATAATAATTTTATCCAATTATTTATTGATATTTTAACCATTTTTTTTAATGCTGAGATCTATTTTTAGGATATGATGTTTTATGAAACGACCAACAACAATAATACGACTGAATCTGGTGCCTCACTTTGCATAGCATGTTGTGAGATTGGTTGCGAAGTATGTTTCGAATAACAAATTTTATCTACATAAAGCGATAAGAAAAAGTGGAATATTTGATTTTCGTGTTACTTTTTTTTTAGTTAAAATAATAATAATTGATAAAGTAAAAACAACCAAAATATTTTTGCTAAATACAAAGACTGTTCGTAATGACTCATTTATTTGCAAAAAAAAAACAACGAACAGTTTTTGAGATCATTGATTACGTGAATATCAGAAGATCAAACTTGTTTCCATGAAGAAAATATATTTGTTAAATTTATTTTCGTTTAGTTTTGCTTACACGAAACGACATGAAGATAAAAATTCTTTAGACGATATCATACTGGTATGTATATGAATGCAATCGCAACATTCATATCACTCCGGAAGCGCTGCTTCCGAAGCAGTTCGGTAGTATGCTCACAGCACAATGAAATCCAACTAGTTAAAGGCAGATACCATATAATATATCGCCTCTCTTCCTGCGTAAATGTGAACTATGCAGTCGTTCTTACGCGTGTGCGACTATTTAATAAATAGTATTTATTCTCTTGATCATTGCAGATTAACTATTCGATTCGTCTAAAAATAAATGCAAGGTCAAATATCATAACACATGTAAGTATTAATTATTTTTTCAGATAAGTGCATTATTTGTTTCAATCGAAACGATTGAGGTGCAATAAAACTAATACAGTGTTCTGTAAATATTGTGTGCCTTTTTGTAATGTCATTGGGTCATAGGCAGCTTCAAAATGAATCATTCTTTTCTGTTTATACTGATAAAGGTTTTCAGCTGAAAACGATTGACGAAAGTACAAAATGTAGAGATATGCTTATCAAATGAATAGAGAGAGAGGCGTTGGCATCGTGAAACAACGTTAAATAACATTAAACTCAGTCGATGATTTCTCTGACTTGCGTGCAGTAGTATTCTTGGAAACACAAAAGTGGTGAAAAATATTCAATTTAACTAGAATTAAATTTGTGACATTGTTGCCATGGCGAACAATTATAATGTGAATTTTAGTACAAATACCGGCTATCCTCCATCCGGACAGGTATTTCTATATTCAATTTAATTTTTTTTTTATCAAACTAATTCAAAATAATTCAACTGCATATCCTCCTTCTGCGGCCCCATATCCACCGAATAACCAGTTCCAACCAATTGCTGCTCAACCTATGCCAATGCCAATTGCTGCTCAACCACAGCCCGGTCCAAATTCTGGTGCATAAATATTATTTTTGTCATTTTATTCCTTTATTTTTGATGATTTGCCGAAATTGAATCAGAACAAAATTATTTTTTTATTCGGTCCATTACATTGTTCATACCAATTTCATAGTATTTTAAGCAATGAGTAATCGTTCGTACGTTCCTTAAACTAAGGTACTTGGATGATTGCACCAACTGTAACACCAAACTGTCCGCCCGGTTTGGAATATCTAGCGTCAGTTGATCAATTGTTGGTTCATCAAAAAGTTGAATTGCTAGAAGTCATAACCGGTATTGAAACGAACAATCAGTACGAAATCAAAAATACGTTGGGTCAGAGGGTAAGACAGAAAGAAAAATTTCATTTTTATTTGACTAGATTTCATTTTGATATTTAATACTAGCAATAAATGAATAAAATCATAATTCAACGAATAATTCTGAATAATATTTCGATGATAACTCAATCGAACTAGGTTTACTTTGCTGCTGAAGACAATGATTGCTGTACTCTAAATTGTTGCGGACCATCTCGTCCATTTGATATGAAAATATTTGATGTCAACCAAAGAGAGGTTATGCGTTTTGATCGTCCGTTGGCTTGTTCGAGTTGTTGTTTTCCTTGTTGTCTGCAGTCGTTGGTCGTATCAGCACCGGTTGGTAATGTCATCGGTACTATCGAACAAGAGTGGTCGTTGTGCTTTCCTCAATATAAAGTCAAAAATAATGTTGGTGAAACGGTTCTTCGCATTGAAGGGCCCTGTTGTACTTTTTCATGTGGTGGCGATGTTGAATTCAAGGTAAAACCACTCAAACCATTATGAAAAACGACGAAGAGAAGATTGAAAACGGGAAACTGATCGTTTCAATTATAGATTCTCTCACTGAACGGCAACCAAGTGGGCAAAATTTCAAAGCAATGGAGCGGATTGGCAAAGGAAATGTTCACCGATGCTGATAATTTCGGTATTAGCTTCCCAATGGATTTGGATGTTTGCATGAAAGCCGTCATGCTGGGCGCCTGCATTTTGATTGTAATTTATTCCGAATGCTAAATTTTCAACCACTTTTCTGACATTAAATTCTTTTTTCAGGATATGATGTTCTTCGAAACGACCGACGATAATTAAACTTTTAGCAGTAGTTTACTTACAACAACGGCAGATGGAATGCGTCATCAAATTTCGTCGGCATAAAATGATAAGAAAAACTCCAAAATGTTGTTAATTGTGTTTTTTTGGTAGAGTTAAAGTAAATAAATGGAAGAAAAAAAATATTCCGAATTTCAAAGAATGCTTGTAATGATTTTTTTTTACTAATGATTGTACTATGTAAGTAGTATATCTACTTATGTACATTGTACAACCGAAATCACAATGTGTGTGTGGAATGCAAAAAATAAAGCGTCATCTGTGTCATGATGCTTTTGTTCGTATAAGTCCAAATGCATTCGATTTGAACGCTCAAAAAACGTTCAAACGTTCAAACCCATTAGCCTATTTAGTATTGCATAGTTCATCTTCCATGGGCTTAGTGGCGCCAATATTTTGATAAACATCAAAGTATAGGATTGTATACATTACACATTGTGAATCCGGTACAACTTTGAGAGCAACACGGGCCCGAATAAAATTTTAACAAAAAATATTATTTGAAAAATATGTTTTTAATACCATTTGAGTGGTTTGGAGCGAGAATGTTATACAGAAAAGTTGAGCGGAAAAATGTCGATGATGAATGAGCGGAAAAGGGATAGCTATATAGTAAACTATAGTGAACTATATAGCTATCTCTTTTCATTTGACATTTTTCCTCTCAACTTTTCTGTATAACATTCTCGCTCCAAACCACTCATTTGTGCTTTGTTAACCCATAGAAAATACTTCTCTAGATTATCCATATCTTCGCGTTTCAAGGGAGGGAACCCAAGAACGATGTATAGAACGATACATACAAGATTGCATTTTTGACTCACCAAAAACGCGACCTTGATATATACATAGCAAACACGCGAGCGGCACAGCAAAAATGTGCTCTTTCACTCAAATGTAAGTTCAATTTACATCTGTGTGTTGACTGGTGAGCCTTTACAGACTGTATTATGTATACATACAAAGGCTAAACGCTTGCTACGATCTGTCCATAGACTGGGCATTGACAGTGTTCACTGAACACATAAAGATGCAAGCAGAACGTATGTTTGAGTGATACAGCATATAAAGCAGCTGTAACGCTTCAGTAGTTGAATGAAAGCTTTAATGCTAGGCACCTGCATTTCAATTGTGAGTCAAGAATTTATCCGAAATGAGTAACTTGGAGGAAATGATTGAAAAAAATATATTTTCTTTATTTTTACCAAAAAAAAAAAAAACGAAATAACATTTTGAGGTCGCTGTATGGAATTCGCTATTGCGTTGCACAGGAAGCAAGTAGATTGCAGATATCTGCACACGCGTTACATACTTGCATACATAGAAGGCAAAGGAAGCAACACGTATCGCAATATGATTTAACCTTGTTTTCGGTCACATATATTCTACGATCTATTTGAGAAACGTACAAAGAATTACTCATTGATAGCAACAATAACAACGTATGAATTAATGAGAGTTTCAAAACTGATTCACCCTGAAAAAATCATTCAAATTGGAGGATTAAAAACCAGATTAACATTTACTTACCAGGATTTAGGTTAGGCTGAGGTTGTTTGGCAAATGTCATCGATTGCGGTTGAGTATCAATTGGTATTGATTGAGGATGTCTATTCGATTGAAAATAGGGATGAGGACCCGAAGGCGGTGAACATTGAGCTGAACAATTTTCAAGTGGTAACTCTGGTATATTCTAAAAATAGTCAAATGATATCTTGAATTGGTTGATTCAAAAAATTAATATAAAATTAAAAAAAAACAACTTGTCCAAGTGAAGCGTAGCCTTCAGATGGAAGATACTCAGTGGGTTGCGGCTGACTGGTGCCAAAACTTGGTTTCACATTCCAATTGTTTGCCATGGTAACGAATGTTACGAATTTATCACTTGAAGGTATAGCTGTGCCATATTCGTATCTTAATAACCATCCTAATAATATTGAGAGATTATTGAGATCCGATCATAATACCGATAAATCTTAATAACGCTATCAACTTTTTATCAGGATATTAACTATATTC
>NW_022595281.1:162479-178662 GCF_009176505.1 Sitodiplosis mosellana
GAATATAGTTAATATCCTGATAAAAAGTTGATAGCGTTATTAAGATTCCATCATAATAACGATATCGAACGATATTTTTAGTTTATTACGATATCTTGATAAAAAAAAATCGTGAGCACAGCTATACTTGAAGGTTTATTAAAAAGTGCTTGAATATTTTTCGCCAATTTTAATTTAAGGCATAATTTAATCCTACATTCACTTGATACGTATTTTTTTTGGATTGAGTCAGCTTTCCCATTTCAGCCAAAATCAGCATCAGCCTAAACGGGGAGAAATGATTTAACCCGAATTTCGCAGCTACTTATCTCTAGCGAAATATGTTCGCAAATCTCATACAAAATTATGAATGCTCAACGTATACAGAGGCGTTGCCATTCTTCTATAAGTGAGCATTTGACTCTCCGATGACGTCAATCTTGAAATGATAGAGCTGTTTTTGAACGGATAGCAAAATTGGCATCAAAACTGATCTTGTGTGGAAAACAAATGACCGACGACTGTAAATGAGATCCACTAATTAGAAGGATTATCATTTTTCTCATTATAATAAGTGACTTTAGTTAACTGAAAAGATGTTTTTTATGAAAAATAGTAAACTACGATGAAATTTTATCCAGTCGCATAATTTGGGATTTGCGAATATATTTTTCGAAAGATAAGTTGTCGCGAAATTCGGGTTGAATCATTTCTCCCCGTTCAGACTGATGCCAATTTTGGCTGAAATGAGATAACTGACTCAAGCAAAAATACCAATCAAGTGAATGCAGGATTATGTTATGAGTTAAAACGAAATCTCAGTCGTTGTTTTTTTCGTTAAATTTTATGCATCGCAACCAGATTACCTCGCTACTAATAAATTTCGAGTTCTTTGAAGCCTTAAATTAAAATTGGCGAAAAATATTCAAGCAATTTTTAATAAACCTTCAAGTGATAAATTCGTAACATTCGTTACCATGTCAAACCATTGGAATGTGAAACCAAGTTTTGGCACCAGTCAGCCGCAACCCACTGAGTATCTTCCATCTGAAGACTTCCCCGCATCCGGAAAAGTTGATTTTTTATTTTTTAATAACTTTTTTAATTCAACCAATTCAAGATATCATTTGATTATTTTTAGAATGTACTATAACAGAGCTACCACATGAAAATTGCTCAGCTCAATATACTCCATCTTCAGCTCATTCTCAATCGAATAAACAGTTTCAATCAACACCAATTGATACTCAATCGCAATCAATGCCAATGGTAATGCCAATGGTAATGCCAATGCCAATGCTCATAGCCACTTCACCGCAATCATATCCGATTGCCAATCAACCCCAGCCTAATCCAAATCCAAATCCTGGTAATTAAATATTAATTTGATTTTCAATCCACCAATTTGGATGACGATTTGTACATTTCTCAAATAGATGGTGGGATTCATGTGACTGAAAACAAGATTGAGGATAAATCGGATAAAGATGCATGTTGCTGTCTTTGCCTTGTATGTGTCCAACTATGTTTCCAAGCTATACTTGGTGCATTGTAATAACGAATTTTATTACTTTTCCGCAAACTTTGTTTGTATGGAAAAGTATTGGTTTTACTAGCCAAAATTTCATGACATCTCCTCTTTCGGACCACTATAACGTCACGCCAAACTTGAAAAAGCACATATCTGTACACTAGGCAATGTAGATGGGATGAAATCCTATCAATCAAGACCTATCTACCCCCAAAAACATGTTGTTTACTATAAAATATGTGCAAAATAGCGATGTGCGTATGGCGTCGTTCGCGTCCGCGTCCGCGTTCGCGTTTTTTGTTCGCCGATTATCTCAAAAAGTTGACACGATAATTGAGATCTGTAAAAGCCAAAAGTTTTGGCATGTCGAGACAAAGCTTCGGATTGATTTTGAGTCCATTCTGATTTACCAATTTCGTACCATAAGCCTCCGACTCAGGACCTGAAAAACCTTGAAAAATGACACTTTTGTACGGGAAGTACCCGAAAAAAGCATTTTTCAGGGTTTTGATCAAGGCAAACTGCCATTGTTTTGCAAAAATAATGGGAGTCTGTGAACAACCGAACACCTACTTGCCCATAAATTTGGTCCAAAATCGACATTTCTTGAAATTTTCCTCGAAAAATAGACTTTAGTATGAAAAATCACTCAGAAAGCCATTTTTTAAGGTTTTGGTCAAAGCAGACTGATGTTTTTTTGCAAAAATAATGGGAGTTTTCAAACAACCGAACACTTACTTGCCCATAAATTTGGTCCGAAATCAACATTTCTTGAAATTTTTGAAATTTTGTTCGAAAATGACACTTTTGTATGGAAAATGGTCGAAAGTGTTATTTTTTTAGGTCAAAAACGCTATGAAAAAAGGGTCCATTGAAATTTTGGTTAAACATTAAGCGGGAGGTAAACTAAATTGCTGCGGAGCGGAAAAGTTTGGATTACGTATGTAATTCGTTTTATTTTCATACAGCGATAAGAAAAATCTTAAAATTTCAATTCGTTTTTTTTTTTGTTCAAATCACACAAAAACTGTTTTTCAATCATTTGAGGCTGTGAGAATGAAAATGGAAATACAGGAATAAACATTCTGAAGCGCATCAAGAAAAAAAAATTAGCAAAAATGAATCATGAGTTCTGAATATGCAAAAGTGAAACATGAATTTACATGGGCAGCATAGGAGGTTCATGGTTCTCTTTTGCGTATTCAGAACTCATGATTCACTTTTGCGAATTTTTTTTTCTTGATGCGCTTCAGAATGTTTATTCCTGTATTGCCATTTTCATTCTCACAGCCTCATTTGATACATTTGCATGTTCCAAATTACTCATTTCGAATAAAATCTCTACTTATTTACCTACTCAGCAGAAAATAAACTGTTTATAACGAATAAAATGGTATAAAAATCATTGAAAATGAACAAAAAAAATGGAATAAAAACCGTTGAGTGTGAACATTTGCGAATAAATTTTTGAATGGTCAATGTGACACATCTTGATTCTGTATACTATAAATACATATCGTATTACCATATCCATTCCCGCAATATTCTATCCATAAGCAACCGTTACCGTCTATCATTGCTCGAATGCGCAATACCAAAAAAAAAATGAAATGTCAACGTAACCATATCTGTCAAATAAATAGTGTGAATACGAGTATTGGCCACGATTGCTCTTGTTATTTTCTCGTTCCATCTTGCAACTACTGTTTTTTGCTGTCAAAATGCTAAATTCTTGAGATTTACGATTCATTCAAAGTTCTTCACTTTATTCGAATAAGATTGGTTCAAAGCTTTAATATTTTATTCATTCGTCTTTCCGATGAGTTGCAGTTATGATTGTAACTGCGACAGTAAACAGCCCCATGCAGGTCATTCATTTCCAGAATGTGTAAGCATAATCATTTTTTGTGTGTGTTTATTTTTGTTTGTTGTTTTGAACGGCTTTTGTTAGATAAAAATAATATAAACGATAATATTTTCAATGTAATTCGAAGTAAAAAAAGTCGAGTGTTGACGTCTTATATAATAGAGTAAACAAATTGTCGAGCTTCGTTTCAGTGAAAACTTCAGAGGTCACATCAATTTGTTTTTCATCCAATTTTCTGATGATTTACTCATAATTTCAGAAAAATTCGACCGAATCAGTGCAATGTTGCTCAGAAAACTCAGAGCGATTGCAATCAGATCCTATCGTCTCCCAACCACAACAGTCAGACGTAAATCCGAGTAAGTAAACATTCCTCTTGTATGATTAAACATTTATATATGTCCCATTTTTGGCAATCTCGTTGAATAATTCTTTTTGAGCAAGTTAGCAAGTTATCAAAGTGAATTTATCTTATTTCAACTCTATACATGGAATGAATAAACTGAATCATCGCCAAATCATGCATTCGGTCATGAGATTTCATTAGAAACGACGCAATATTCTAATAAAAAAAAAAAACATTCGTCATAAAGAGACGGAAAAAAGTGCGTGACACATGTAATTTGATACTCTACACTGTTAGCACATAGCACAAACAAAACAGTCACGTGGTCTTGTGATTCCCCTCTGTTACATCGTGTGTCAATGACACTTGTTGGTCTTGCGCAATCGATTCGATTTCGAACTTCTCCAAATGTCTTGCAAGCGACACTTGTTGAGTGCATTCTTCGGGTTTTTTTTTCCTCGGTCAAGAAACGAAGTGATGAGAAATGGCTTTTATTTATTTGCAAGTTTTCGCGTCTACTTAAATAAACCGACGGTTTTAACCGAGGAGGAAATCACTCTAAAGTAATTTGTAGTCGAGAAAATAATAGAGAAGTAATCGAAAAGTAATCCACGTGTGAAAATCGAAAAGTAATCAAGGAAAAACATGTTTTGTCTCGATTACTTTTCGATTACTTCTCTATTATTTTCTCGAATACAAATTACTTAAGAGTGATTTCCCCCTCGGTTTTAACAGTTTAACAGTATTTTATATTTTGTCAATTTCCAGTTTATATTCAAAGTCAGTCAGTGGTTTATGAAGAGAATTGAGAAATGATGTCTCTTTTACGCATGAACCGTCTATAGTTGATTCAATTTGATTAGTAGTTTCCCGCATATGGATTTTTTCTGAAAGAAAGGAAAGAAACCACCCTTTCGTCCAAATTTTTTATTCAAATCCAAAAAAAAAAAATGAATTGACAAACGAATTTTTACAGGTGATTGGTTGGATATTCCAAGCGAACCTCTGAATTGTCCACCCGGTTTGGAGTATTTAGCTTCAGTGGATCAGCTTTTGTTTAACCAAAAAGTGGAGTTTTTCGCTGGATTCGAGAAAAATGTCAAGTTTGACATCAAAAATGCATCAGGCCAAATCGTAAGGAATTTTTCTGATTACTTTTCGTCCCGGTTATCCGGTTTCATTTTTATTTATGTGCGATTTTTTTCCATCATATAACAATGTGAGTGTTTTTCGTATTTTTTTTTCAAAGTTTTTCTCATTTTTTACATTTTTCCTTCTTTTTAATTTTTATTTTCTGATGTAAAGTTTTCGTATAAAAATCATAAACAGCCGGTGGTTTTACTCTTTTCCTTTTGTTCGTTATTTTCTCTTTCTTTTGTTGGATTTTATGATTTAAACTTTAACTTTGTTCATTTTTCTATGAACTTTAATCGAATCTTTGCCAATTTTCCTCTAATAAAACTGATTTAAATCAGGTGTACTGGGCTGCCGAAGGTAATGATGTTTTCACTCGATGCTGTTGCGGTTCGAATCGACCATTTGATATGAAAGTGCTTGACGGTTACAAAAGGGAGGTGATGCACTTACAAAGACCGTGCACTTGTTCGGGTTTCTGTGGTCCTCATTTTCCTGAACTGTTAGAGGTGTCAGCGCCTCCCGGTCAATTGATAGGAAAGATTGAAGAAGACCTGAGCTATCCACAATTTTTGATAAAAAATCCCGTAGACGATACGATATTACGTATTGAAGGTCCACTTTGTGCATATCCGAACGGTAGCAATGTCGAATTTCAGGTGAGTTAAAGCAAACATTATGCATGCCTAGTAATTGGTAAAATGTTTCATTGTTTGGTGCATTGCAACAACAAGAGTCAACCATATTGACAGTCAAAACTGTTTGTAATTACAAATTAAACTAAGAGTACTAGAAAATAAAATGAAAAAAAACCTGCTTTATTTATCAACGCGGTAAACTTATTTGTTGCATGTAAATGTGAATTCATAGTTAAGCCATAGTGAACTTGTACAAAAATCCTCTTTGTAACTAGTTAATTCCAAAGCATTCAAATTTTCTGATTGATTTGTTGTGACTGCAGGTTCTTTCTTTGAACGGTGCCCAGGTTGGTAAGATATCGAAGCAAGGACTTGGTCTATCGCACGAAACATCCAATGAAGCGGATAATTTTAGCATTAATTTTTCGATTAATTTAGATGTCCAGCTAAAAGCCATCATTATTGGAGCTTGCATTTTTATTGTAAATTTTTTTTTTTTGGCTGCAACTTAATGTCTGACTTCATACTTAAAATTCCGTTTTTTTCCCCTTTCTCTATAGGATTCCATGTTTTTTGAACGTACGAAGGATAACGATTGAATGTTCTGACTATCTTGAATCAAAAATCTTCTTTGACCCGTTCAAAAACTAACTAATTTTATTGACCTAATTCATGTTTAGCTGAAGAAAAAAAAAACAACAAATTTTTCAAGCATTCCATCCAAATATAGAAACCTGGCTGCCATCTCAGCAAACACACAAATACTTTTCCCAACCAACTCTTGACGCGGAAGAGTGAAAAATTATGCATTTCATGCTTGTAACAAATTCCGTAGCCTTGTACAATTGTTATGCAATTTTATCAAAGATTTGTTTTGAATTTTAAAATCGGTGTAGATATTTGTTAGGCTTCAATCGTAGGACAGATTTAAATTTTAAATCATAATATGAATAAAATTATTTTTTCGGAATAAATTGCGGATTTTTTCAATTAAAACGGGAACATATTACGTTATACGAATTAAATGCATTTCTGTTTGAAGTCTCCATTTTTTGCTATTAAATCGATCGGATTGGAATCATACAGTGGTTGGTGAGAGATGTTTGGAATAATATTTTAAAGCGACTACATTAAATAGTTTATTCAAAATGACTGCGACACCATAAAAATGCACAAAATTATCTAGTTAATGATATGGAAGATATAATCAGGTTTGATGTAAATGATTGATATTAATGTATAAGTAATTGCGTGCATTTTGTCTATTTTATATTATGGACACAGATTATTATCAGCTCTGTTCGGATCGTGTGCGCAAATGCACATAATAACCATAGAACACGTATGCACAATGCACATTTTCCATCGATAACGTGAACAGTAGGAACCTCGACCTAGGAGTGTTCGTTGTCAATTTGTCTGGCTGAATTAGGAAGAAAAAAGTTCATAAAATTTGGGATTTTTGACTTGGAAAACACTTTTCAATTCATTTGAATCGAGATTACTCTATTCGAAGTTTGAAATTTGATTTCAAACTGCGATTCAAAATTGTGTCTCTTTAGTTTTTATGTTATTTCGAACTAAACATATAACATATTTTCAATTATTTTGTTTGTGATTAACTGGTTCTTAGTTATCATCGAAATTTGCTTACATCAATTGAAATCACATTGTGAAATATCTGTTCGTTTGATAGAATGCATTGCAACCATGGATCCGATTGCAATGGCAAATATTGCAATGCAGTTCCTCCGCTACAAGTAAGTCACTTTTTACAGTGACCTATTAGTTTTTATTTAAAACTTTTTTAATTTATCAAAATAATTTAATTGGATATTTTGACGATTTTACTTTGTTTTTGCTGAAATTAAGAAAAAAAAAACAAATTCTTCAATTACTCAAAAATGAATTTCAATTCGTTTTTTGCATTTCATTATTTATAATAGGGTAAAAATAGACCATTTTTAAATGCAATGTCCGTTCCAAGTACTATTCCAATTTTGATTTTATAGCAAATATTTAACATTAGAAAAAATAATTTTATTTATAACATTTTTCATGCGTTTCAAATCATGACAGTACAATTCATACAATCAGAATGCTTCTGAAAGATCAATTCAGTATGGTCCTCCATCCTATTCACAACAACAAAATTTCTACCATCCAAATCCAATCATCTCCCAACCACGACTACAAGCAACTCCAAGTAAGTCATTCAATGTTGATGTGATTGTTGTGTTCGGTGGTTTTGGTATCGAAAGAATGCAAATAAACATACTGGCTGCTTTCATTTGAAGCTCTATGTCTCCTTATTCATAAGGAGAATTGATTTCCACTTTCATTTGAGTGCCTGTGTGTAAATCAAAAATATCTGGATTTTGCGCATTCCACATGTTTTGTTTTCGCATATCAGATTGCATCCCTTTATTTTGGTTGACTGCACTTGTTGTGTGATTGTTTACACTTTCATTCAGATGGAATTTTTTGCTTTCTACCAGAGAGCATATATGTACAAGTTTCGAAGAAATTTTGTTATGAAAAATCAAAAATTCAAATGCTAATAAAATCAAATCATTGGAAAAGAAACTATCAGTAACTAAAAAGTACCATTTGTATATGAATAGGTGGCTGGATGAATATGCCGACCAATGTCAATCCAATCTGTTCACCGGGTTTGGAATATCTAGCATTAATCGATCAACTGTTGGTCCATCAGAAGATTGAACTATTCGAAGCATTTACTGGCTTTCAAACGAATAATAAATACGTCATCCGAAATACGTTGGGTCAAAATGTAAGACATTCCTTCAAATGGTTGAGTTTTGTTCAACTTTATTCGATTTTTGCTTTTGAAACTAATATTTGTAACATCATATTCGTTATTATCATTCTTTAATTTAAATCAAATTCCATTCTGTGCCTTTCTTCCCCTTGCAACCAGGTGTACTGGGCCATTGAAAAAAGTGATTTCTGCAATCGATTGTGCTGCGGTCCATCTCGATCATTCAATATGCAAATTACGGATGCTTATCAACAGGAAGTGATCCATTTGTATCGTCCGTTGGCCTGTTCGAGCTGTTGTTTCCCTTGCTGTTTGCAATCAATCGAAATATCCGCACCCGTTGGTAATATCATCGGGATCATTAACCAAGAATGGACATTATGTTACCCAAATTTCACCGTCAAAAATGATGTCGGTGAAACTGTTCTACGCATCGAAGGACCGTTTTTGTCCTTTTCATGTGGTCGAGATGTTGAATTTAAGGTGAAATCCCATAAGCTTTGACGGAAAACAAATCGCAAATGGAAAACTGATCGATTCAATTACAGATTCTTTCATTGGAAGGCACTCAGGTCGGAAAAATATCGAAACAATGGTCAGGCTTGGCACGCGAATTTTTTACCGAAGCTGACAACTTTGGGATCAGTTTTCCAATGGATTTGGATGTTCGCATGAAAGCTGTCATGCTGGGAGCCTGCATTTTGATTGTAATTCACACGAATAATTATTCAATTTTCCACTCAGAACATTCAAGTTTTGACCATTTTTTTAACGCTAAATTCTTTTTTAGGATATGATATTTTATGAAAACAGTGGACAATATGGAAATGCCATAGCCAGTTTTGTTACTTAACCCTCAATTGCATGAATTTTTCCCAGGACTTAGAGAGTACTGGTTTTTGGTTGATTTTTGGCCATAGATAACGAAAAAAATATTCATAATCCTAGATTTCCCATGGTTTCAGTCAAGAAATGCGATAGACATAAGTCAAAGAATAATGAAATCCATTGTTTAAAAGTGTCAAAAATGTGTCTAATTTGGAAACCGAATAATTTATTTTGTCAAATTTTCGTTTTCGTGCACATTTTTGTTTATAACTCACCAATCGTACTACATAGACAAACGACGCCAAAGACAAAAATAAAGAAAAAAAAACATTGACAAATAAAAATTCCCCTTGAAGCAATGTCATCCGACGTACGGTTCACATTATACAGGTATTTAAATAATGCCCACCAAAAGGCGGGCTTATGCAGTTGAGGGTTAAATCATTTTCTGAAGCCATTGAAGTTAATAAACTTCGGAATTTAATTTTTTTTTTGTTTATTTAGTTTTGAATCCATTCAGTTCATAATATTTCCATAAAATCAATTTAGAATTATGAATTCAGATTCTAATTTCAAATGTTGGTCAAGTGTAACTAGCGCAAACAAACTGGTTGAACAATTAAATGAGACTATATAACTACAAATCTACATATCTAACGCTGTGGAAAAAATTCTCAATGCATCAAATGTTAGAATAAATTATGGGTCGTAAGAAAGGTGGTTGTGTTTTTCTTTTATTTTGAGTTACTTTACATTCACCAATACATAGCCATCATCTGTTAGAGCTATGTTGTCATGCGTTAGAGCTCAGTACAGATGCACACATACAAATACTAATGCAAATTCCGCATTTTAATTTTCTCCGAACATCCGTCGAACATCTGGCACTCTGAGCCTTTGTGTTGAATACAAATTCGCACACATTTGTAAAATCAGTTTCATACATGTACGCTGTATGTCACATATACAGTATGTGTGAGACCGTAATATACTCTCACTCTCAAATTGCTTCTCTATCATTGTTATCTAAGCCATGTGTGAAACGACAACGTAATACCCACTTCGACGTAAATAAGGACGTGTGTCAATTGTATCAATAGCTTCAATTTTTCATCGCCCATTTGCGTACATCGTTTGATTGATCGAGAAATACCCGTTGATGCTGTCCACAGACTCCTAATATTTTTGCAAAAAAACATAAACCTAGACCGAAATTCTGAAAAATGGCTTTTTGGGCGATTTTTCATTCAAAAGTGTCATTTTACAAGCGTTTTCAGGTCATCAGTCGGAGGCTTATGGTACGAAATTGGTAAATCAGAATGGGCAATCAAAATTAATATGAAGCTTTGTCTTGACACGCCAAAACTTTTGGCTTTTACAGATCTCAATTGTCTTGTCAACTTTTTGAAATATCCGGCGAACAAAATCGCGAACGCGAACGCGAACGACGCCATCCACACAGACGTGTGCAAGGTCAAAAATTCTAGAGGGGGATAAAATGATTTTGCGAGATGGGGGTGACAATTAATAAATGGGTATCAAGAAAAAAATGAAGACCTAAAAAAAGGTCCTCACTTTTGAAAGTAAACAACATGTTTTTGGGGGTAGATAGGTCTTTATCGATAGGATTTGATCCCATTTACAATGCTTAGTACAGATATGTGCTTTTTCAAGTTTAGCGCGACGTTAAAGTGGTCCGAAAGAGGAGATGTCATGAAATTTTGGCTAGTAAAACCAATACTTTTCCTAACAAACAAAGTTTGCGGAAAAGTAATATGGATAATGAAATGAATCAATTTCCGGTCCAAAAAATGGCCCAAAGACTCTTAAAATTTTCTTAGGAAAAAAGAATAACTACAGTAGCCTACATTCCATGTAGTGCTAAAAACACATATTTGGATTAACACTTTATTTACAGATATCGAATTCACCAGGTATCGCGCATACTTCACGCTGAGAATTTTGTTGTTGAACTCATTATTCCTATCCTTTCATCATACTCATTATTCCTTTGATTTTGATGCATGGTCATTGTTGTGATCAAGATAGCGTCCGCTCATCCAATTCATTCAAATTCGTCTGATTTAGTTAACGTTATCATTTGATGATGCGAAATCTTTGTCATGTTCATAAAACATCGAGTTCTAACAAAGAGATGCAAAAATATTTAAAAAAAAATCCATAAATCTTCGTTTAAATACAAAAATCAAATAATTACAATCAACATGCAGGCTCCCAGCATGACGGCTTTCATACGAACGTCCAAATCCATTGGGAAGCTTATGCCAAAGTAATCGGTATCAGTGAAGAGCTCACGTGCCAAACCTGACCATTGTTTTGATATTTTACCAACTTGTGTGCCATCCAGAGAAAGAATCTGTGATTGACAACGGAAGAAATGTGTCAATTTTATTTGATTTTGTCAACAGTTAATTTGAATGAGGAATGTGTAGGTTTTTCACAGTTGATTGATTGAATTTAATCAATGAATCGCGTTTGTACATGAATGAATTGTTTTGAAGAAAAACTCAAATTATGATTTAAACTCGTTTCGTTTTGCGATATCTTACATTAAAGTCGACGTCATTGCCACAAGAAAATTTACATAGTGGCCCTTCAATACGCAAAACAGTTTCGCCGCTGTGATTTTTAATAGAGTAATGTGGATAACAAAGCGTCCATTCTTGTTCAACGCGTCCGATCACTTGACCCGATGACGTCACTTCGATGGATTGCAGGCAACATGGGAAGCAACAGCTTGAACAGGCCAACGGACGATAGAAATGTATGACTTCATTCTGATACACATCCATCACTTTCATGTCATAGGGGCGAACTGAACCGAAGCAATTGCGAGTACAGCAATCGTTATCTTCGACAGCGAAGTAAACCTAATTCAGGGAGGATAATGTCTCAATATTAGAGGAAAAGATCGAATAAAAACGTTTTTTTTTTCAAAAAGCACTTTTGAACGATTTTTTCTTCTTCAATTAAAGAGGTTTTTTCAAGGGGGAAATCACTCAAAAGTAATACCAAATAGAAAAGTAATACCTCAGTTATTTCTAGTAATACCTCTGGTATTACTTTTGATATTTCTATGAAAAAAGTAATACCGAAAAAAAGTAATATCCAAGTAATACCAAGTAATACTGATCAATAGAAGTAATACACCTGGTATTACTTTTGATTTGTACGGAAAGTAATACCAAGTAATACCATTTATGTAAAAGTAATACCTAAGAGTGATTTGCCCCTCGGGTTTTTTGTGTACGAACTAAGCATTTCAAACGAATATAATAACTTTTTAATTAAATCACTTACATTCTGACCCATGGCATTTTTAATGACAAATTTATTGTTTTGTTGGTAGCCCGTGGCCACCTCCAAAAGTCGAACTTTTTGCTTTACTAACAGTTGATCAATCAGCGTCAAATACTCGAGGCCAGGCGGACAATTTGGGATTCCGACTGGAATATTCATCCAACCACCTAGAACCAAATCACAATAGATTGTGTGAATTCGATATTTTGATCTAATTGAGTATGAAATTCATAGTATGAATCAGGCGTGTTGGCTGTTGTCAGTATTGATTAGATTAGTTCATTGATAAAAATGATATTATTAGCAAATTTCAATAAATATCGATTTCGTATTAGACGGCATTGTCTCGTTCACATCGTTCACATCGTTCACATAACTGTTATCTCGAATTAATCACTAGAATGAATCATTCGTTAACGAGAAAAAAAATATGTTCGATAACTTCAATCCATTATTCATTTGACTACGTGACACTGTTTGAAACTGCCTGAACATTTGTTATTGACGCCATTGATTTTCAGCTTCTCATCATTTTTCATAATTGATTTTTCCAATTTGCTAGTTATTCTTTGGACTACACCTTAAGTTAAGCCAAAATATTACACTGACTACTCGAAGGCGAAAAACATCAATAAAATTCACCAAAACGAGTCACTCACTTGGATTTACATGTAGTTGCGGCTGGGTGATGACAACAGTGGATGAAATTTGATTATTTGGATGAGGATAATAGCCCACAGGCACTGGTGAAGGATTCTAAAAAGATTAACCAAGAATATTATTAGTAGAAGAAATATTGGTAATTGAGACCATGATCCACTGCATGATTTATTTATCCATTCATGACAGACGGTAGATCACCAAATGATGCTCCATCATTTAAAATCGGAATATCTTTTTGCTTGTTTTTTCATTTCTTATTTTGAACGATACACATTTTGATTAAAGTATTCTTACATATGGTGGTTGATTGTGCACCTCTGTGATCGGAGGTTGTGTGTAGACATTTGTTTTATTTGAGTAATCCATGAAATTCGAATTTCAGGTGCAAAGAAACAGAAAAATCAAAAAAGTACAAGTGATTTATTCAACGGTTGATAGTGTACTATTGAACTGACAAATGATAAATACCTTACTTACAATGTATAAATAGCCATGATTGGTTTATCTAATCAAGTTTTTTTTTCATACCTGTTGTGATTGTCAGTCTAACTCAACGATTTATGACAATTCCCCTAGATATTCTATGCCTTTTAAAAGATAATGAAATACTCAACCGTTTTTAGCCGTTCCAAAACATGACCAATCGATCAAATTGTTTTCGTTCGGTTTGAAGCCGTTTCAATCAATTACGCTAAAAACAGAGTGCAACAAAGTTCAGACGACTTTCTCGGGACCAAAATCCAAAGCGACAGAACGAAAGTACGCTTATCAAATAACAAAACAGTAATATGCTATCGAATAGCAAGCATTGGTCATATAAGCTCGAGTTTCAGCTTTAGCGCTGCTAAAATTGAATTGAATTTTGAAAATAGTTTAACAAAATCAAAATTTATCACTCCCATCACGATTTACAACTGAATTTTTTGAGTTTTTTTATTCATCCATGACAAAAGATTCAATGGAACAGACAAAGAGAGATCAAAGGAGTGTTTTAGCTATGAAATTAGTTAATTATTTCCTTTTTTAATCCACTTGCTGAAATTTTTAACTTCTATCAGAGTTACATCCTTGGCGGTCCCGCCTTTGCATGTACATCATGTCCTGGAACGAGATGAAAATACAAAATAATTACCAAATCAATTGGGAGCATTGCATTCAATGTATCAGGCAACAGGTCGAGAATAAATTCTATTCATTTACAATCAACATGCATGCACCGAGCATGACGGCTTTCATTCGAACATCCAAATCCAATGGAAATGAAATACCAAAGAAATGAACATTGAGCAACCAATCACCGACTTTATTCAAATTCTTTGAAATCCGGCCAACTTGTTGTCCATCCAATGAGAGTATCTGCAATTGACATCGAATATAACTTGATAATTCAAATTAAAGTTGCGAGTTAAGTTTGTAAATTCTAAGTAATGCACAAAATTCATTTTATGACTATGTAGTAAAACCCTAAATACTCTTGATTTATCAAGTCGTCTTTGAAACCTTAGCTATTGACAGTTGACTTGTACATTGGATAAAAACGATTTGCATTCATGTAGGTGACGTGTCGGAGATTGATTAAAAAAAACAGTTGAATCGTCAATAACTTCCTTGTTCTTTTCTTTGCATACATCTAAATTACCTTAAACTCGACGTCGCAGCACATTGGCAACATGCAAATTGGTCCAGTGATGCGTAAAACGGTTTTTCCATTGTGGTTTTTTACCGAATAATCAGATTTTCATAACGTCCAATTCTGCTCAACAGTTCCGAGAAGTTCACCCAGAGGCGAAATCACCTCAATCACCTGCAAGCAACAGGGGAAACAACAGCTCTGGCATCTCAATGGCCGACGAAAATGAATCATTTCAACTCCTCTGTAATCAAAGACTTTCATGTCAAACGGACGAGCACCACCACACCTTTTTTGGAGACAATAAAATTTAAACGCATTAAAACGGGTGCAACAATCATTGTCCTCAACTGCCCAGTAAATCTAGATTTGAACAGAAAAAATGAAGAAAAATTTGCTGTGTTTGTAAATAGAAAAATAATCGTTTCTTTTCACCTTTTCGCCGTAAATATTCTTGTAATTCAACTGTTTTTGGATGAATTTACACTAATTTTAGGGGAAAATGTGTTATTGCTTATGCGAACGCTCAAGTGGCTACTATTCATATACGTGCCAATACATAGACGCGCACTGGTCACCAAGTCCGTGCAGTTGTATGTATTTATTGAACGAGTTGCTATGTGAAAAATTTACAATACATACAACACATTTTCCCCAAAAATTATTGTAAATTCATCCAAAAACAGTTGAAACCGCTATTTCGCACTGTATTTAGATTACTCATTCCCCTCCGAAAACTTACAGTGCAGATATGGCTGATTCTCGAGAGTGCTGTCGTCTTAAAATGGCTGCTACCATGAACCATACATAGAGAAACAGCGGGCACTTACAGCGATCAAGTGCATCACGACTAATTCTAGTTTGACTAAAGAAACTAATAGATTTAATCTATAGTAAAGGTTTAAACACCTTAGAAGGGTTTCTTCAACTGAATTCGAATACGGGGAAAGAATGTAAATTGCAAATGGCTTGAGCCATCGAATTTCTTTCTGGGTATTCAATTGAAAGGCCAAATAGTTTTCAATGGTTTTTTTAATCACCATAAAGTAGGTGAACACCATTTTTATCATCTGAAAGGAGAAAAATATCCAATCAATCAAAAATGTCAGTAGAAGAATTCAAAACCCTCTTATTAATATGAAGGGCTGACTTACTTCAATAAATGTTTCTAAATCCACCTTGGCAATTTTGAGTTCATGATAAACCATAGGTCGTTGACCATTTTGGATCATCAAAATGAAATACTTTTGCAATTTAACGCAGAGAATTGAAGTTGCTGGCTATGTAGTGGTGCTGGTGAACAGATCTGTTTAACAGCAGCTATTGGTTGCGTGCATATTCGCTGTGACGCGCGTTCGTTCATCTCCCGATTCTCACACACAGTGTTTGTCTCTTGCATTCACACGGAAAGAGAAAGAGAAGCACATACAACACACGAGATACATCGTGAGCGACGCGCGCGTG
>NW_022595282.1:0-17427 GCF_009176505.1 Sitodiplosis mosellana
AAAAAAAAACATCGTGAAATAGTAAACAAACTATTCCATGTGAATATATTTGAGGTCCAATCGATTGATAGAATGCACATATAATCAATAGATGTTTTCAGACTCTTTTGCACATGTAATCGAGGCATTAATGTTGGATTGGAAATTGATTATTAAGATTTAGAATTGATTATTTAATTTCGTAATTGAGTGAATAGATAGATGGATGAACGGACGGAAGAATGAATATAAAAGAAGAGAAAAGAATGTATATGATTTCATGCAAATATTTCGATTTTTGTTTAGATTTCATGAAAATAGTTCGCTTTGAGGTTTGATTTCATGTAAATAGTTCGATTTGAGGTTCAAATTCATGCAAATAGTTCGATTTTATTTAAATAACAAACATCTAGTGATACAAGTTAGTTCAAGTTGAACATTCAAACAGTGAAGTTATCTTTATTATCACATCATGCGGTTGAATACAATTCAAAAGGCTGAAATTTTAGCTAAATTGAATGATGGAGTGAATGGTAATCGTTTAGCAAAAGAATATGGCGTTGCTAAATCTACGATTTCATTATTAAAAAAACGTAAATATGATGAAATGCTGCAGCCCAGGAAAAGAAGTGGAACTTTTAATCAACCATCGAGTGCGAGCGAGAGTGATAATGAATCAAATCGATCAAACAATACATCTAATGAGGACGAGATTGATGATGAAGTCGATGATAATTTTCATAGTGATGAGAGAGTTAAGAAAGAATCGCATGAATTGCCAATTTTCCGTCAACTCAAGCTGTATAAACCATCGACTGAAATGAATAAGAATGAACATGATGACTATGATACTACTACTGACGAATATGATGATGACGAGGAGGAGGAAGATGAGAGCGAGGAAGATGAAGAAGATGTCAATGAAATATGTAGGAAATTGCGACGCGTATGCGACAATTTGTATGTTCCGACTCAATCATTGAGTGAAATGTTGAAATTATTTTCTAAATTACGGAGCGGTGGCTACATTGAGGAATCGTTATAAGAATAAAGTATACATTGAAAATTGTAACATATCATGAAAACAGATAAATAAAACAAACACGGTATTTTTTTTTTCAACAAAAAAACAAATCTTTTCATTTCATATTTATGTGTATATATTATAAAGCAACCATATAGGTTTGATTTGAAACATTTTACTTTGAATTATTATACAGAGACTTTCATAATTTTAACTAAAATGTTACTCTTCTATGAAAATCAATGAAAACTGTCTTATTTTTGTATATAATTTACTATTTTTGCTTAAAATTATATGAAAATTTACGTTTCACCTAACAATAAATTTTCTCAATCTCACTAATTTCATGATGACCCCAAGCTAGCGTATCAATACCATTCGAACGAATAAGGTAACGCTTATCGTCGAACGGATTTAAAGCAATTTTTTTCTGTTTAATTGTGAATATTTGATGTGATTTCGAACGAAGGTTATGCTGTTCACGTAAAATATTACAATTTTTCTCGATACAGTCAACATAATCGCTAAATGCAATTTTACGTTTCACTATATTCTTTTTGATACCTTTAGACTTTTTAATAACTTTAGATTTTTTATCGATGTTACAATTCTTTTCTATGCAGTCAACATAGTCACTATCTGTCATAACGCGAGGTGCGACAGTTCTTTCTGGACATTCACATTTTTCTATTTTAGCTGTAAACGGTAGTACAGCGTAGCATTTTGCACGTAGACCGACAAATTCTGCTAAAATCTCCCCGTTTAATTCATCTTTAAAAAGACCGGGGCACTTTTTTATTCCTTTGAGGCATTTTGAAAACATTATTCTCCGGATAATCGCTTGTATCGTAGCGATTCAAGTGTTGCTTCATATCATTGTAGAAATCATCCGTTTGAATGGAAAGTATGAAGGAGTCAGTGTCCGTATAGGCAACTGCACAATTTTTTCCATATTTAGGTTTTAAAAAGTCGTACAGAAAACTGTACATCGTTATTTTCGATATGTCCAAGATGGACATACCGATAATTATCGGTTTATTCATTTTAATATGTGTTTTTTGTAACTCAATTACTGCTAAATCTTCATTGAGAATCTTGCATTTCTTGAAATTTGGTCGAGCAATTAACATGCTTGCACCACATCGCCCACCCCACTTGTTGACAAGTTTGATATCTGCACGTAAACGCAGATTCTCCATCGTTTTACCAAAGACGGAGTTTATCATATATTTAAAAAACGACTTTTCAAAGTCGTTGGTAGCTTGTGTACGTAGTTGTGTGTTGATATCGACGTAGGGCTTTAACCAGCAACTTTGTTCGAATTGAAGTACTCGATGTACTTTTTTCAATACTAGACCGTGTTGTAATGCTAATTTGAGCATGCGATAATGAATGATATAATTTTCTTTATCGTATAACGTTAACAATAATTTATCGATTTTATTCGGTTTTATGCCGATAATATCGAACACTTCTTGCGGAAGCGTTCGCTTTTCAGCACAAAATGGAAAATCATTATGTGTAGCATGTAAATTTTTTGGATATTGTAGATCCACCTCGAATATATAGCCATATTCCGAATCGTCAGCTAATTTGACTATTTCATCTGCATTCGAAAAAGATGTCTTTACAATTTTGTCATCAATCCATTTGAAATCCCTCAGCGGTAATGGTTGTGACATTGCATGTCCATACAGATTATTTGCTATTATTGTGAATGAAACAAAATGAAATTAGATTCTAAAAGACCATGAATTTGATTAAAGATAAACTGGGCAAATAAAATATTATTTACCATCTAAATACATTAAATAATTTGACGGTTTCTCATCATTGTATACATCTCCCATGTATTTATGGTTGGCTTTGACTTGACGTTTACTGCACTGACTTATGCCACCTCGAATTCCACGTTCGATGAACAGCAACATTTCCACATCAGTTAACAGTTCAATTCTCACTCCGGTATATTTGAGCATGGCATCCCACGAAAGACCTGGAGCTGTATAGTAGTTTGCCGGATCCAAACTGTAAATTGTATAGCATGTATTTCGAAAATTTTCAAATACGTCGGCCAATAGTAGCACATCAGTCTTTAGATATAGTTCGGAATAGTCTCCGAGCGTTTTACAGTTGAATTTCCGCCAGATATCGTGAGCAAATTGGTAATCGTCTTCCGATATTCCTTCTCCACTAAGTTGGCTGTAAAAATCTGCCTTTGATGGTAGATTTGCCTCCTTCAGCTGCTCCATACCGCTCACATATTCATAAGGAGAAACGCCTTTACGTTCAAGCATAGCGATTTGTTCTGGTGTGTAGCCATTTTTCTCACATTCGTTATACAATATTTGTTTTTTATCTGCTGGTAGTAGTGATGCTAACTCAGCTAGAGATGCAGGCATGAATCGGCATGAATCAATGAATTTAAATTTTACGTTTTCTCTCGTATTAAGCCCGCGTGTACTCCCTGTCACTACTTTTGTGAAAGCGATGTATTGTTCCACATTAGCTGGAATAATTGAAACATCTCCATTCATAATATTATTTGCTGCCAACTCTTTTATGAATAAATGTGAGTCGTAACCCGACAAATTGTGCATAATAACGGGTACAACGTGGCTATCTTGGAACTGTAAGTTGCATGCTTGATGGGCTGGACCTCTATATCGACCGGTGAGATGACAGTGATCATGTACTCTAATATCATTTGCTTCAAAAATATCACCACAAATTGTACATAATGCATTTGGATCGTGGAATGCATATCTCTCATCTTCAGTTAGCGGTAGCATTGGTATGTTTTTATCAAATAACCTTGCAACTCCATGAGCAATTTCTTTCAATTCTGCGATGAACCATTCGACGCAATCGGTACGATTGCCGCTGCCTCGGTAATATGAAAATGAGTCGTCAAATTCACATTTAAAGTAATATCCAACGCTGTACATATGATGCTGCTGATATGCGCTTGTTGCACATTCCTCACTAAATATACGTTTCTGATCTTCCATACTGAGCTCCTTCAGATACGCTTCAGTATCAGCGTATATAACAAATGGTGCTTTCAGCTGATGTTCATAGTTGTCAAATTTCATCCATTTCCATGTTTGATCGGGCATTTCAATGCTACACTCGTTTGTACATTTTGCAATATGTTTCGATAATTTTTCATTTGTATCATAAAATATTAGGCATCGATCGCAAATGAAATATCGAGATTTATGATTACTTAGCTGACTGCTGACAAGACGGCTCAAATTTTTTATCCAACAGTAATGAGTTCGAATTGAATCATTATTGTAGATCTCCTTAATCATGTTGGAAGTGCTAGCTATTTTATTAACACTTTCTCTGTTTTTGATTAGCAGCAAATGAATATGATGCTGCTTAACTTCATTACTCACACGTAATGGACATATGCGACCCTCATTTTCATCATCGTAATAGTATAAATTTATCGATATATTGTTGTTTTGTCGAACAAATTTGTCGATTTGGTTCAAGCGAACGGGAAAATCGATTCCATCAAAATTCAATTCGTTCTCATATTGATAATAATGACGAACTCGCTCTGGATGATCAGTTACCGGGTGTAAAGCAGATAAAATAGCCCATTTGAAGCACATTTCATCATGTTCATTTTGTACGTTGATAATTGCTTTTTTATACCGTAGTTTTTTAGGAGTTTGAATATACGATGAACCGTGTAATGGGTTATATAAGTTGACGTGAACATTCAATTCGATTATGCGGGCGAGCGTAAATCCAGAACCGCGGAATGTAACTTGTTCTACACTTTCCACTATTTCTTGAACGATCTGTTTTCGAAAATGTTCATGTAGGTCTACGTTTATATCAAGCTTCCGTGTGTGCGTTGGGAGATATATAGTCTCTTTCTCCGTTAACTCATGACTATGATTACCGCCAGTATCATCATCATCGTAAGAATCATTATTTTCATCTGTGTTTACATTTTTTTTTTCAAACTCTGCTACGAATACAGTCATTGACTTCACGTTAATATAATTTTCAATATTTTTCGTAAGTTCCGAGCGATATATATAAAAAGCATCGCTTAGAAATATTTCAATATCAATATGTCCATTGTTTACAATAGCGAAATCGTTTATTCGTCTATTAAATGCATTTTCACGCACTTGTAGCTCAACACTAGGGACATCTTCAATTGTATTAGAGGACGGTGACATCATTGTTACTCAGATCGATATTAACGTTTTTCACGGGGCGTAATTCCATTTTGGTATATCAATATGAACCGTTCCTTTCGGAACGCACCGAACAAAAATTACAATTCGATTGATCCAGTTGTATCACCAGATGTTTGACATTTAATTATAATGAAACCTCGAATCGAGTGTGTTTTTAGGAAATCGAACCTCAAATCGAACTATTTTCATGAAATCGAGCCTCAAATCGAACTATTTTCATGAAATCGAACCTCAAATCGAACTATTTTTTCATGAAATTGAACCTAAAATCGAATTATTTTCATGAAATCTAAACAAAAATCGAAATATTAACATGAAATCGAACTATTTGCATTAAATTGAATATCAAATCGAACATTCTTACATAAAATAATTCGAATTATTGATGAAAATAAAAATGTAAACAGACACAATAGTAGCGAAAAAGCACAGTGTAAAATGCAACAACGATAACATGAACAAACGTTCACTATCGCGACAGTAATGTATTCGTTCAATGAACTCGTTCAAGGTTAAAAACTACAATTAGTCATACAATTGCAGCCATGTAATTCATGCTATTTCATTATGTGATGAAATATAAAGCAAATGTACGAGACGATGATTTATGCTTCTTCGTGAATCGAAGAAACGAGTATATACATGTGAGAGAGAGTGGGAGAAAGAAACTAGAAGAAACAATTGTATGTGTGTGTGTGTGTGTGTAGCGTAAAATATAGCGATGATATATGATTATTTGCATCGCTTCAGTCATTGTTGTTGTTGTTGTTCATAATACATTGTTATGCATGCAGATGGATGAATGTTGCTTTTAAACTTGAATCTCAATGCGATAAAAATTAAAAAATGAAGATTTCGTTTGTTGAACATTGTTTGCAACGAATAAGACAAACCGCTGAAATGATAAGAGGGACGACGCGGCAGCGAACAAAATATTGTCCACCTAACTTATTGTTATATGGTAGATGTACAGCAAACGGAATAGCGTATTAAAGAATGAAATTGTATATTTTTTAAAGTCATATGTGTGTGATCGAGCATTAAAATAAACAAACCATTCGCATAAATGAAGCAAAAACTGATATGCAAAAATCATGTCTGTACATGTCGTTGATTTTCTTTCTTTGTCCTTCTTCATATAATTAGATAGGTAAGTGAATAGAAACCAACCTGTTTTGTGATCTTAAACTGTGTTAGATGAACTTGGTTCATAGCCGCAAAAACCGATTATGTGTATGTGTGTGTGTGTGTGTGTCTTGTTCGATCATTCGTATACTTCTTCTTCGCGTCTATGGTGTACGGCCATACATTTTGAGTGACTTACATTCTTTTTACGTGAACAAGAGTGATATTTTGTTTACATAGCACCAATCGGCATGCGGAAATACAATAAATTAACCAATTTTTTTGAATTTTTGTTTGTTCTTATGATAGTTTATGAATAAATAAAAGGTTCTGTCGGGCTAACTCAAAATCTATCAAATCGCGACTTGGCTCTGTTTTCTTCTTAATTCGTCATATCTCTTTAGTATGAAAATTCTATATATTAATAAATATTATTTACACATATGAAACAAATTATGTTTTAATTCCAATGTTTGTTGAGACAGTTTCCGATGCATGGAAAATAAAGGGAATTTATGGCTTGTTGACAGCAAAATGAATTTTGTTCCGACCTAATTAGCGATTTTTTTGCCAAATAAAATACAATACAGTTAATTCTTTTTAGAATATTTTATTATGATATTTATATACATGTACATGTACATGTACATAAGCGATTACCACGGTGATACATGGATTTAATCCTCTTTGAGGTGATGCCAGGGACTCGGATTGTAAATACCTAAAGAAACGAAACAAAAGTATAAAGATAATTTAACGTTCGGAGAAGGTGATACTCAATTAGATAGGTAAAACCCAGTACGGTTTAAGTTTCATTTAAACTGGCTTTATTCCTTCCATGGATCATATGGTAATAGGCAAAATATTCATTAGAAAAAAAATATACAGTACAATCGAAATCATCACATATTTTCAGATATTTATCATAGTGTTAATTACCAAAGATCTCTGATGGAAGAACAAAACACCGTTCCGAAACGGTTTGAATAAATATTCACTAAAACAAAGGCATTGTAAATGGCTATGTACTCATTATTTTACTACTAATTTTTTTTAAAGTTTGGATTACAAAGTAAGAGAGAACGCTTGGAAAATTTTCCAAACAAATGAGCTCTAAAATCGAAATGAATCAAACAATTTTTTCGTTTTGTCCATAGTAACACATTCATCGGATTAACATTAACGAAGTAATCAAAGTAACATTACAAAAAGTACTGAAAAATAGAAAAAATCAGATTTTTTGACGAATTGGATAACATAATTTTTTTTTCATTCATGAGTGGCGGATTGTTCTCCATTTACGCCACGGAATTTTCTCCATCGATTTGCCACGGGTTCCATGATTCTTCCCCGATTCAAGTAGACAATGCGAACATAGTTACGAAAGTATTGAATGTGGTAATATGCTTCTCAAGGTCTTTATTAACTGCATGCAAAACAACTGCAAAGATAACAGTGAACAATGCCAAACCTAATTTGAAAAAGATTCTCTCCCAATTAAATCCTATTCTTGATAAAGCTGTAACATATGTCATTGTAGGGGATGATGTTAATGTGTACTGAGCCTCTCGTTCATGTTGATTGTTTGACATGGTTGGCGTTGCAGCTTCTGAACGATCGATCTGATCAATCACATCAGCTAAATACAATTGAAAAAAATAGAAAAAAAAAGGAATCAATTATATGTCGTTTTGTAATATTTTTCAAGTGAGAACGATTTGAAATTACTCAGCGTTTCCGGTGTTATTTCTTGTCGATTGTTTTTTTTGGCTTTGGCAACTGAAGACACCGATGTTGTTGCATCACATTTTCGTTTGTTGTTTCGGTCCTCTTCAGAGAATATACACCAGTAAATTCTCTGCCCCCACCCGTCTTGTGGTGGATGAAATCCACTTTCAGTTGCACGAACCGCACTGGTGAAATTGTCGTCTTCAATGCGATACTTCAGGCCGGTTAATTGGCCAAAATGGGACCGCAAAGTTGAAAATGACACGGTTCCATCTTCCTCTAATGGGAACCTCGTGGGTTCGCCACCTTCCTCTCGGGCAACAAATACAAAATTTCCTGACATATTATCTAAAAATGAATAGAAGAAAAAAAAAAATAAATTGATTTGATAAAATCGTCAAAAAAATGAAAAAAATATCTTTTTCGTCTAAACAGAATACGTTTATCGATTTATCGTTATTTAGTTACCGAATTTGAAAGCGACAAGTGAGGAAAAAAAAACATTCATAAAACGGCTTTAAACACATTATGAGCATGAAAGAAAAAAGAAAATGATTATCAAAACAATGAACTAAAATAAGCACAATTTGTATCTGTTTGGTCAGTTTTTACGTGCGATGTTTTTAAACGGCCGTTTTTTGCACATTTTTTTTGTATAATATTTTCGTCTTATTGTTGCCCTCAAAAAAGCAAGAGAGCGCGATACAGAGAGCAAAAAACAAAGAGAATGAGCTAGAACGAAGGAGGGAAAGATTTCATCGCTTCAGACCAAATATTTATAGATTATATTACGAAAAATTTGGTCCTTCTCTAATATGCAGAAAATATGGATATTATGACTTAAATAAAATGCGATTGCTTAAGGATTGCGCATAAATTATGAACCATTCAGAATTACCAGATGTAATGTCTTCAATTCTCTCTTTACATTTGTTTGACGATATCAATCGGTTATCTTCCCTATAATATACTGCATACATAGAAACGTTTGACTTATGGAAATTGTTCATATTAAGTACTTTTGCCATGAATGTGTCGCCCGATCAGGCGTGATCATTGCAAATGGTAACAATTTTAAAACATAATATGTATAATTCCAATCAGATAAGAAATTGAGATTGAAGAAGTAATCCGATGTAAACAAAATTTTCAGTGAATAAATATGAAAAAGTGAAGAAAAAAACAACGAGAAAGAAGAGAGACAAGAAAAAAAGAATCCATGGAAAATAAGTAAGGATAAAGACAATCATCATAGCTACTAGAATAATAATATAATGGGAAAGCCGTCTTATTGAAAGATTTGAACTTTGATTGCGAGAAAGATCATAAAACTCAGTAACGTATTGCAAATCTAGATCTAAATGCATTGTTGATCGAACGAAAATGTCACATAAGTTTTGTTAAAATCGCAAAAATGGTATATTGTTGAATTCTTTCGTTCGAAAGACCGTTACAATCATTGAAAAAGTGGGTGTTTTTTTCATTTTTCCACTATGGTGTTTAACCTCCTCACTTGAATTGTTTAGTTCCATATGATTTAAATATTGAATGAAAAATTAACTTCGATCATTTGACATTAATCAATGCGTTTACTAATGTGCGCCAATTTTTGCACATTGAGTTGTTTGCTGTAGCTACACCGCAACTTTGCAATTACAAAATATTCATTTTACAACAACATTCACTATTCGCCAATCCTTTGGCTTTGTTGATGGATGTGAGAGAATGACAATTAATTAAGCATGATATTTGATACCTGGAATTTGTTTATATTTTGCTTATAATAATCATATGCCATCAAAAAAGTGATCAAATTCGTCAGACGAATGCATAAAATGTGTAATCGATCAAGTTTGGATGGAATTGAAACCGTATTGTATTGGTGCATATCACTTTTTCTTATCGCAATTATATTTACCGTAACAAATTTTTATTTTAAAACTGAATGAAACAGTTAGCACTTATTAGTTATCACTGAAAGAATTTTTAACAAAATAGTTCATAAATAATTCTCATACTTTTTATTTTGCACAAATATCCGCTTAGTTATGTTTGCTATTTTATTTTTCCTATCCAAAATGTCTTCACAAAGTCTGCACAAATGCACTATCTCAATCAAAATCCAGTGATGCGAAATCTTTTTATTTTTTTCAAGCTTGTTGCCTTTTACACACAATTGAACAAAATATAATGGTTGCTAACAACCTCTTTTATTTTATTACTTATTGCAATTTGATGTTGATTGTCTTCATTTATTAAAATCTGTATGATTTTTAAAACAATTCATTTTCTGTCAAAATAATGTGACGTATGATATAATATATATGTGTTTGTAAGTGTGACATATGTTCCCCAATATATGAAAAGTATACCATCATATAGTGGTGCCACCTCTTGTTTAAATTTATAAAACTAAATAAAATCAAAATCAAATTCAAGCAGTTTGTTGATTTTTTTCTCTCAATTAATTTAATTTTTTAAATTCATACATTTTTTGATGGTTTTTCAATTATTCTCTTTCTATTTTCCTATGTTATTTTTCTTATCATATGCTCAAATGGATTATGTCATTAAATGAAAAATTAACAACAACAAATCGTTCATTTTTTTTAACAGTGATCGTGCTTCAAAGGTGATTTTATACAACATTACAGTCAAAGGCCAGAAAATGTGTGCAATTGTGATTGATAATGGCAAAGTACGATAATTGATTTAAATATTTGTCATAAACGATGTTATTTTTGCTTGAAAATACGTTTACCGGAGAAAATTGAAAAACATTGAGAAAACATAGATGCCCTGTGAAGACATGTATCGTACACCGTATGAAATACATGAAAAAATGTAATTTTTTTCTTCTCTCATTTTAAATCACTACAAATGTTTATTACAATACAAGTATACATATATGTACATACATTGTAGTATGCAATCGAGCAAACGATTAAATGTGTGAGTGAGCGAGTGAGTGAATGATGTACGACGTACGGACTTCGCTCTTAGGATGACGCACGCGCTCGCACTACTACCTCATGGGTGACGCAAGGACCCTTGCGTCAACCGAATGGTTGACGCAAGAGTTGGCCCAGAACCCGCCTTTTCCTACTACTAACTTCAGATCGATATTTTACCCCATTCGACATTTTCCTAAGGCTCTCTATCCCTCCCCAGAGAAGAATTCGGTTGATTTTTTTTCTAAAATAAAGTTTGAAATGAGAATCGTGCTCCTTGAATATCAGTGTTTTTCTATTAAAAACAATAACAATGTGAATTCGTATCGCCCTCTTACAGCGGTTCTCGTTTTGACATTTAAACAACGTAGAATACTGAAATTTTGACAGCTCGCTATATTTGATTGACTGCTATGAAAAAACCGCTGTTGTGTGTCGCTACTTTCAAGGCATCAATAATGCTCAAAACTCACGATGAAATCCATGAAAAAATTTCAAATTGAAATTTCGGAAAAAAATTGGGTAAATGTGGCTGGCCCCACCATGTTGAAATAACGAAGAACCGATACCAGATTCATAAAATTTGGAGCTTGTGCGCAACGCAAAACCCCAGAGTTTGTGCTGCAACTGGTAGCGAGCACAAACTCGGCAAAGTTGAAAATTTGGAAAAAATGAAAATTTTGTATGGCGGCTAGAGGTGGCAGACGGATGGACAGAGGACAACATTTCGTGTCCGTCCGTCCTTTTATTGATTTGGGACAAACGGACATTTGAACCAGTGAGCATAAAAAGAACGTATTGACTCTTCGCCGATGAATACGAAACGCAAAAAAATCGCCGAACAAAGCGAAACACTAATCTGTTATTGGATCAATATGAAGCATGAAATCGTTGGCTACTATTTTATTTACGTTGCGCTTTGTTTCGAAGCGCGGCAAGTGTTTCATTTTGTTTCAGTAACAGAACGTTGTATCACTTTGTTCGGCGACGCGCTCAATGTACTGTTTTGGAAAAATATGCATGGTTTGATACAGTTTTGAGTCCATTGGTATGATGATTCATTTTAACACAACACCCATTCTATTTCGCTCACACTTAGGTGCACTTTAACGTTGCTGAAACATGTACGTTCTTGTTTCTATACTGCGCACATCTTTTTAACAGTGAAGCAGACTACTTTGTTATACGGGTAAAAATTGCACGTGAGTGTGAGCGAAATAGAATGGGTGTTGTGCGTCCGTGTTTTTGCCATGTATAGATTTCACTATATAAACCAATGTTTTCACGGCGTGAACACGCGTTCCGAGGATTTCATACAAACTTCCCATGTAGACGATCCGAAATAGGCAAAAGTCGAAAAAAAAGTTTAATTTTTTTTTCGATTTTCATTTAGTATTTTTTTCTGCTCTATTGGTGTTATCGGCACAAAACAGTACATTGAGCGCGTCGCCGAACAAAGTGATACAACGTTCTGTTACTGAAACAAAATGAAACACTTGCCGCGCTTCGAAACAAAGCGCAACGTAAATAAAATAGTAGCCAACTATTTCATGTTTCATATTGATCCAATAACAGATTGGTGTTTCACTTTGTTCGCGGATTTCTTTGCGTTTCGTATTCATCGGCGAAGAGTCAATACGTTCTTTTTATGCTCACGGGTCCATTTGTACAAATGTCCCATTTCAAATTAGGACAAACGAACATCTTGTCCCGATGTCCCATTGCCAAAAAGGACAAACAGACATTTGTCCCAATGTCCCATTTCAAATTAGGACAAACGGACATCTTGTCCTGATGTCCCATTGCCAAAAAGGACAAACGGACATTTGCCTCAATGTCCAATTTCAAATTGGGACAAACGGACATCTTGTCCTGATGTCCCATTTCCAAAAGTACAAACGGACAGTTGTCCTAATTTCCTATTTCAAATTAGGACAAACGGACGGACAAATTTTTTAGGACGGACGCACAAATTGTCTTAATAGGACACTTTTGGGTCGGACGAACACAAATTTTGTACGTCCCAAAAAAAAAATTTTTTGTTGAAAAAATTCATTTTGAAAATTGTAGAAATTTTTTTTCCGTTTCGAAAATTGTTATATTGATGCAAATGCAAAAAAAATGTTCCATTTTTTCTGAAATATTATTTATGATTGGGAATTCAATGGCAAAAGTGTTCTCATGTACATGAAAATATTTAGTCAAGTTGTATTTAGTTCAGGTCAATTTTTTTTACCAAGACAGAAAAACTATTCAAATCATTTATTTTGTACCACTATTTTTTCAGATCAGTGTTCAGTTAACGGTTTCAAATATGGAAGAAGAGATTAAATTAAAATTTAAAATTATTATTATTCTGCACCATACAGCGTTTCTTCGCCAGAGGTGGTTTATTTGATATAAATATTTGGTTGCATATTTACAATATTTATCACAGCCGGCGACAGCAGGCGCGAGTGACGAAAGCACCTCTGTGCTGAAAGTCGAACTCGCCTATATACACACGCAATTTCGAACTTTTTTCCTAAGAGGCCATCTGGTATGAATGAAGTATCGCTAGAAAGCCCTTGGCTCATAGGCCCAGAAAATGCATTCAAACTTGAGAATCGACCAACGGCCTCCATAAAAATATCCACTTGAAAATTGAACGCATGAGAATATTCTTGACCTGCGAAAAAAAGTTCGTTCCGAAATGCCTCATACATTCGTATAGCAACAAAAGAGACTCAAGAAATAAGTGAGCATAAAAGTGTCCCATGATTATGGGGCACTTTTATTCTCACTTTATTCATGGGACTCTTTTATGCAATACAAATGTATGAGGCATTTTAGTTGTGCATTTTGACTTGAGGCTTTTTTATGATAATTTTGATAACAAGGAATGCGAATTTCGATTTGGCGATAGCACCAATGGATTGGGCACAATAAATACTGTATCAAAATCGAAAAAAAAATTTAAACTTTTTTTTCGATTTACGGCTGCATTGCGACCGTCAACATGGGAAGTTTGTATGAAAACCTCGGAACGCCGCTGGTATTGCATTGGCTTCTATGGCCAAATGTACACATTGAAATATCTCGAAAACGGCTGGGTTAATCAGCAAAACGGACCGTGATGTCACTCCCAAAGGGAGTGTAAACACCCGGCTGGTTTGACGGCCTAGAATACAAATCCGGTGGAATTTGGGCTGATCCATGGATTCTCAGGATTCGACCTGATTCTAGCAGTTCAATTTCTTTCATAACAAAACATAGGTAGAATGTGTTTTCAGATGCACATAAAAAAGGAAGGACTGGAATCAGGCCAAATCCTGAGAATCCATGGATCAGCCGAAATTTCACCGGATTTGTATTCTAGGCCATTAAACCGGTCGGGTGTATACACTCCCTTTAGGGAGTGACATCACGGTCCATTTTGCCGATTTACCCAGCCGTTTTCGAGATATTTCCATGTGCAAAAATTTAATAATATTATTTTCGACTAAGGCGAAGCGCGCCTCGAAGGCTATTGGTTTCCAGGCGCCTCGGCGTGCTCGCGCTTCGCGCTCGCCCGCCTCGACCCCTAGATTTCAAAATGGAGATCTCATTTATTTCAGATCTAAAATCACTTGTAAATTGAATTTAGACTTTAAAAATATGTCCGAAATTGTGTTTGAAAAATCTATCCAAATCCAAAGTTGTGCTAACACAACGATGTTTATCTGAAACTGAGTATTTTGATGGACCAGATCCGGTTTGACACTGCCCTTGGCCCATCCTGAAGATCCACTTCCAGAACTGGGAGCAGTTCTGGTCGATCCTGAGGATCCACCAAAACCCACTTCCAGAACTTGGTGATTATTAAGATTGAATGTTGATAAATTTACAGGATTCGATCTTGATAACTTCCAAACGATATTATTAAGATTCATCCGATAACGTTATTATTTGAATATAGTTAATATCCTGATAAAAAGTTGATAGCGTTATTAAGATTTATCGGTATTATGATCGGATCTCAATAATCTCTCAAAATTATTAGGATGGTTATTAAGATACGAATATGGCACAGCTATAGCTGAGCTTACAAGACATCCAAAACGAATACGAGAGCTATTTGCTGTAATCATTTCCACTTGTGCACCAGATGATCCAATGAAATTGTGGGAACGATTCAAAGAGAGTCTTAGTGAGGATGTACTAAAACGTGTTCAAAATATGAACCCAGAAATCAATATTCAATTTTCGGATGACATTTTCAATGAAACACTTATTTTGATTGAAGAAAAATGTATGTCACTGTGCAACAAAACACTGTTTCAATTGGGACTACCAGCACCAAAATATCTCCAAAATCAGTTCATGAAAAAGGAGTTATTACGAGAGCGACAGTACGATGTTTAAAAGCTTCAAACATATGTAGAAAATCAAAAAAAGCTGCTGATTGGCGATCAAATAATAGCTTTTGAAACCATAATGACACCCTTTGAAAGTGGTAATGGAGGAATTTTCACAGCACCAGATGGTACTGGGAAAACGTTCCTGCTTAACTTAATTTTAGCTGCTGTAAGATCAAAAAGTGAGATTGCATTAGCAGTTGCATCGTCAGGGATTGCTTCAACATTGCTGAGTGGCGGAAAAACTGCGCATTCAACATTTAAGTTTCCATTAAATGTTAATGGTACAGATAAAGTCAGTTGTAACATTGGCAAAAGATCTAATATGGCGGAAGTATTAAAATTATGTAAATTAATTGTCTATGACGAAGCTCCAATGACGCATAAAAAATTAATGGAATCATTAGTGCTTGCTGGTAATTTTCGGCAAATATTACCTGTGATTCCAAGATCAACGCCTGCCGATGAACTCAATGCTTGTTTGAAAGCTTCATATTTATGGATAAGTATTTGCATAAACTACAGCTAAGAGTCAATATGCGAGTACATTCATTAAAGGATAAATCAGCTGAAACATTTTCAAAACAACTATTGATCATATTGAAAATTCATTAAATGGTCTTATACGGAAAATGAATCCAAATATCAGTAAAAATTATAAAATATATGATTGGTTATATGAACGTGCTATATTAACACCGAAAAATGAAGACGTCAACAAAATCAATCACCAAATCTTAAATCAACTTCCTGGAGAAATCATTCAATATAAATCGATTGATACAGTTACTGAAGAAAATGAAGCTGTAAATTTTCCAATAGAATTTCTGAATTCTCTAGAACCAGCTGGAATGCCGCCTCATTTGTTGAAATTAAAAATTGGTGCACCTTTAATGATCATCCGAAATTTGAATCCCCCAAAACTATGCAATGGAACACGAGTTGTGATTAAAAACTTGACACCAAATTTGATTGAAGCGGTAATTGTCAACGGTGAATATAAAGGCGAAATTGTTCTTATTCCCAGAATACCAATGATAACTACGGACTCATCAATCGAATTTAAAAGATTGCAATTTCCTGTACGCATCGCATTTGCAATAACAATCAACAAAGCAACACTGAAGTTTGCTGGTATATCATTGGAAAGTGCTTGTTTTTCACATGGACAATTGTATGTTGCATGTTCAAGAGTAGGAACACCAGATAACTTAACTATATACACACCGAATGGCAAGACGCGAAACATCGTTTACCCTTTGTTGTTTACCCACAGTGGAGGAGTTATAGGAATTCAAAAAATGCTCAAAAATGTTGTTTGGTAGCCAGATTTGATTTTCATCCAATAAAGTGGACTGGATGTGATTTTTTCGAGTTCATGTGTTCTAGAGAGTTGTTTAATTTTTCTCTGGCCATGATTTTGGCGAAGAAAGTGAGTAAAAAAAATGTATTCCTCCTAAGTTATGGTCGAAAAACTGAAAAAATCTACCTTTTTCGGACATTTGGTCCCCTAGCACCCACCAAATGTGATTCTTTTGGCATAGTTTGTTCACAAAACTTGTTCATTGGACCTTTAACTACAACTTTGCTCAAGACAGTAAGATGTTGTCACCAATACTAGATGAGTTATTGACCAAAAACTGAAGAAGTCAACTCTGGAAAATCCTCTGCATCCCAAAAACTGCCTAGGTCGATAAAATAAAAACCGCTACTAAACTTTCAAAACCCAGCTAGGGTTTTGCTCACCTATGGTAGTACTAACACCTCTGATATGCCAAATCTTGGTTGTTTGACTTTTTTTTTTAATTGTTGCACTGTGTTTTTAGTGAACAAAGGAAAAAATAAATTTTTTTGTATTTCAAGCATTTTTGACAAATATTTTTTTATATATGTCCTAAAGTGAAAATTATCAGATTTTGAGCATTTGTGACAAATGTCACAAAAATGTCCCAAAAATGTCCATAAATAAAAGAACATCCCAGACGATTCCCCAGTCGAAAATTATCCCGAAAGAG
>NW_022595283.1:0-27404 GCF_009176505.1 Sitodiplosis mosellana
AGCGCGAATCCATTCACATTAAGGCTCAATGTAACAAACAATATACTTTAATGGACCAGGATTTTATTTTGTTCCTTTTCAGCACATGAACTGGTGCCGTAAAGTCATACTAAATTACTCAAGTATTTTAGATAATGCTACTTTTTGACTCTACAATGTTTAGAATCGCAACGATTCAATTGCTTTAATTTGCTTAATTAATACTTTAATGTCTTTTATCTTAATAATCAAACTCGGATTGGTTTCAAGTAACTTTTCATTTTATTTGCTCTTCCTATGAAAATGCTTGAGCGTAAACATCGCAACATCGTTTATCAAAATTACAACTTATATATTGCATCTCAATACTTGATCCAAAAAATGTATATTAGTTGTAGAATTCATGTGAACGCCAATGAGATTAAACACATTTGCTTCAAAACAAATATGTGTGATCTTGTATATTTCAAACTTCATTATTATAACAATAATAAATTTTTGCAATCATGTTTGTTCCTATGCGAAGATTAACATACTTCTATCATCTTACCAAACTTCACATTTATAGACAGGGTTCATGTTTGTGCCTTTTGGACAATTAAAATCATGAGAAAACCGTTCCATATTGGTGAATGTTCCGATAATGCGGAATTTATTTGGTGCATGAAAGTCGGTTGTGTATTGAATTGTGTCGAATTCGGGCCGTGTAACTGCACACCACAATTGAGCGGCTGAAATCCAGAACAGCTGATTTTGTGTATAATGCAGTCCCGGTAATAAAGGATCAGGACCATTGAGATTCACAAATGTTTGATATGCTTCATAAATTCCTTTCACACCTCCATTGTCAGCTATGTTCTCACCTACGGCAAATCGAGATTTAAAACGATTTAAAATGGTTCAAACAATCCACAGAATTGTGAATATTCTGAATTAAATTGTGAAATCATTCATGAGTGATATCATTGTAATTTCTAATGAAAGATTGATAATTAATTGATCAATTTGGATCAATTCGATAATTAGTTTGATCGCGTAAAATGTTCAATCTGGTATTTTGAAAGTTTTTTTTATAGACTTGAATCGATTTCAGCTTTAGCTTATCGTTCTAGAGGATGGACGCCAGAATCTCACCTTGTGTATTGACTCCATTGACCTAAATGGAACGATTCCATAGAAATTTGAAGTTATTATTAAAATTTCATGCACGCACATAACATAGTAATCCATTCAACTCACTTTTAAACCGGAAACGGAGTCTGTATAGTTCGAATACTGAAAAAAGAGTGAGGAAAGACATCTTCTTTTGAATGTTTTTTTTTCGGGAAATCCATCTGTGTGCCTACCTGATCAACGATACAGTTGGCTTTTGCTGCAAATCTGTTTGCGGTGTCGTGTTTCCACCAATCCATCAAATTGCCATTCGAATCGAATTGCCGCCCTTCGTCATCAAAACCTATGAAGCGTATATTAAATGCAATTTTAATAATTATTCAAAGAATGTTGAAAAATTATCGAGAATTATCAAAAAAAAAAACACCAAAAAAATATGGAACTATATAAAAAAGAAATATAAAAATGAAGAAAAATGCTAAACATAAATCTACCGTGGGTGATTTCGTGGCCAATAAACCAGCCAATGGTCGCGTAGTTCATATAAGATGGTCTACGGTTGGTACATACAATGTGAATGAGAAAAGAAAAATGATTATTTCAGGCTTTTCCAAACATGTGTTTTAAGATTGCTGAGCATCTCAGCATTTCGTAAGGCACGGATATATCCTAGCATATCGACGACGCATACAGTGGCGTGCGTTGCTACGCGCAGCCGCAACGACTCGACCGGAATGTGTATGTTGTTGCTGCGTGCAGCCACATCAACTGAACACACTTCGGTCGAGTCGTTGCGGCTGCACGTAGCAACACACGCCACTGTATTATACAGTATGCGTCGTCGATATGCTCGGATATATCCGTGCCTTACGAAATGCTGAGATGCTCAGCAATCTTAAAACAAATGTTTGGGCTTTTCAGGATGTTAATTCAGAATATTCACCGATCAATTTTGAAAAAATGATCTTGAAGCACAGCCGCTGGCAATTCTGCAGAGAAATAATTTTGTAGAATACGTATGATATACTTATTCATTATGTTGAAACTCAACAATTTTTCTATCAAAAACAAAAAAGGGTTTATCGATCAAACTTACGAATACTATTTTCGAGTAATGAATAAAATGCATTCACAATGAATGGAATCGAATGAGTTTCCCAATCGGTTTTATTGACCGGTAATCGCAACTTTCGAATCAGATTATTACTTTTAAAAATTCGAACGCGTCGAACGTTGTCATACAAGGAATTGGACACTAATTCTAAATGTTGGTAATATTCTTCCAATTTATTATTATCGACGAGTTCCTCGGGATATGCAATGTGATAGTTCATTTTGTGCGCCTTTTGAATGGCTTCTTTTCGTGTATCTCCGTCCATCCATTCGACCGTTTGCAACGTTTTAATAAATTGCTCGTAAATCGTTTTAACAATTTTCGTTGCAGCTATTTTGGATTCTTCATTGAAATATTTTCGAATATACGAGGCTCCAACGGAAATCGATAAACTGAAACGAAATTTGGGGATTTTCAATTATAAAATGTAATTTCTTCTAAAGAATACTTCATTATTCACGAGTTCATGGTCTGTTTGATGCATTCGGCTTCACGAGTATCGGCCTGCTGCATGCCAGTCGTTTTAGCAAGATATTGATCTAATTTCTGATGTAGAACATTGTCCAAATAGTCAGAAGCGAAAATAACAGCACGCCAAGCGAAAAAGTTGGCAATCGTTCGTTTGGGAGTCGTTTTGAGTATGTGATCAAGTTGAGAGACATATTTTGTATCCAGCACAATTACAACTTCATTTTGGTTCACTTTCAACAGATCATGTAGATTCCAATTGATATAATCCAGCCAGTTGATGAATGGGTACTTTGTCTGCAGTTGACTAATGGTGAATGGATTGTAGAGAGCTGTTTGATTACGACGCTCTTCGGAAGTCGATGCGATCTGAAGAAGATAATGGATGAAAATTGAGTAGTTTGAACGCATAGTGTGGCAATATCCTAACTGGATCAACTACCTCTCACTCTTCTTTAATTGGGTTTGCGCAAAAATGAGAAAAAAATGATACCTTTGCCAATTCCATCTCAAATTTAAGTGAATCAAGTAGTTCCATTTCGGCAACGCTTTTATTTGCTCCAAACACCACAGCCGAATCAACCATGAACTCATAGTAGGCTTTCACGTTTGAATCTTCCAAGTCGTGCAGTAAAAACTTTTGTGATAATCCAAAGCTTGGCTGATCAATCTAGAAACGAAATATTGTTTTTGCTTATATTTGCAAATGATATACTTTTGTGTGCAGTATTCAGAGACTTCACATGTGAGAAGAAAAGAGCAACAAAAGGAAATCTAAAACAAATTACTGAAATAACGCGTTTCAATGAGTTCTTTGAATCGGTGGCGATTGCGGTCTTTAGTATCATGCTGTCAATGAGTCCAGCATCAGACATTTTCCTATTGGCGTCGATCCAATCCCAGTTTTCGCCATGCCATTCGTCACCCTTGACAACCGGCCATCCACCGAAAGTTTCCAATGTTTCTACCAACGGTGTTACGCCTGACGAAAAGGATTAGATTATGGAAGGTAATTGGTGAAAATCGAAAACTAAACCAAAAATAATTCATCTATTTTACCCATTTCATTCAATGCCATTTCATTCAAACAGGCGCGCATAAAAGTTTTTGCCAATGTGAATGGTTTCGATTCATTTAGATACGGGTCTTCAGTGAGAATTGTTCGCAATTGCTCTTCGACTTTGTCCTGAACTTGTGTGAATGACATGATAATGGTTTTGTTCTTGGGTAAAATGGTGTTTCGAAGGAAATTTCCACACGCAAAATCATAGAAATTATCACATGGATGAATTGATTCATCAAGCGAATTCAGCATAGCGGATGCCTCCCTTGCACACGTCTCTGTTTCACAAATATCTGGGCCACCGCTTGTAGTATTCGGTAAACTGTTAGCATTTACACACCACAGAAGGAGAACGACACTGAAAACCACGCTGAATGACTGCATGGTTACCAAATTCTAAACAAAAAATGAAATGAATGAGAATTTAATGAATTTCTTTTTCGGGCAAATTTTTTTTATCTAAATGTTTGCGTTTTCGCCACAAAATGTACTAGAAATTCACCACTTGAACTATAGGGAGTTTTTCCTTAACGAAACACTTTTTTTTCTAAGTGTTTTTATTTTATTTTTAAATTAATGAAATGAGGCACAAGCAGAGCTATGTCTTGCTTGGTTGGTGAGTTACAGAAGAATAAATTCTAGAGATACATTTTTTTCCCTAGCTTAACTAATTGTTTTTCTTATCAATATTCTGCAAAATAGTGGGGAAGGCATATTGACCAATGAAATGAGATAAGTTGGTAAAAAGGGATGGGTTTGCACTTGACAAGGTATTAGGAATGTGAACCATCAATACGGCTTAAAGTTCCGAATGGAATGGAAGGTAGACGAAAGAAAAAGGGATTAGCATATGCTAATAGCTTTGAGTGCACATTTTGAGCACAAAGTGGCACCATAATGTCGGGTACGTCGGGAATTACCCAAAAAAGGAAGTCAGTTTATGACGAAAATGCATCAGTTTTATTGCCTAACGTGGTACGTAGCTGAACTGCGCACGCATGTTTGTTGATGTTATACTGTGTGGGGGAATTCCAAATGCAATTAGGAGATGAAAAAGACAAGAAAGTGGAAACGAGACGAAAATAATAAAAATTATTGAGGATGCAGACAAATATTGAAGTCTGCAACAAAAACAGAAATGCAATTTTTGTGCTCGACGCATATTTCATTCATGCGAAATGGTACCATATACAAAATATGAATCGTGTAGTCAATTGAACACAATGGCAGTGCCGATATTGCTACAGAACGAAAACGATTTTGAAGAAGAAAAAAATATAAACAAACCGTACAATCGCGGTGATAATTCCAATTTGGAATGCCTTGACTAAAGCTACAGCTGTTTATTTTGTCTAAAGATTACAAATGAAACCAAACAATCAACGTATGACGGACACGATTTGTTTTTATCGCCCGCAAAACACATTGAAACAACGGAAACCGACTTACGCAATAAAATAAATATTCTTTAGGCCAAAGACAAAACTCCTCTTAAAGGTTATCAGTGTTATTATATATGACGCACGCCATTGGGCGCCTTATTTAAAGTACGAATGAACATGATTTCATGGTATGCATAGCAGTGAGCATTTATTCCTTTCAGAATTTCAATGTTTTTACTCATCAAACCGAACAGCAATATACAGCAAATTAGGTGGAAACAGGTTTGATAGTTGGAAAAAAGTGAGTGAAACACGGACAGATCAGTCATTTATTGACCTTTTAAATACTTGATTTCAACTGGTTTATTCAGGTTTAAATTTAAAATTTGAATAAACCAGAAAAAAATAAACTATTTTTTGGTTTCTCATGCACAAAACTCCATTTTGATATTTGCATATTCAAAGATGAAACAAATGTAGACGATGATTGATGATTTCTATGTAAGTTTCCTTATTAATTTTGTGTCTTTTTGAGGTTTTTTCTTCTCGAATTATTATTAACACAAAACACCATCGAAAGGCGTTTCTTCAAAGATTTGATCGATGACCAAATCAATTCTTAATATTGACTTTCTTGAAGTTTCATCAGTTAAATCCATATTCAAATCGTCACGTATTCAACAAAGGTTGGTCGATTGAACGGCTTAATCGATATCAAGGATGAATATTGTGGCATCTTTAGCTTCGATTCGGAGGAATATTTTTGATATCTGTAAAACCGTTCAATCGATCTACCCTAACGGCACTATTTCAATCACGATTGCAATCGTGAACGAACGTACGCCTTGGAAATAGTGTCTTAATATTCAATCATTTCTAATTCAATTTTCCCGCTGATCCCTACATTACAATCCAGAAATATTGCGCACCGTCACATTGAATGAAGTATTCATGAATTCAAGGAACTAAAATCGACCTAGACTTCACTTCTATACAGAATCGTCGGTTGGAAAATTGAACTATGATATTCATAGTATGAATCATCAACAGAGTCTCTTCACTCTAAGGTAACCAATTCTTCCAAAGGAAAAATCCGTACATTTTTCGATTTTTACAGATTTTTGAACTGAAACATCCGTACAATGGCAAAAATGGTTATAAATCCATAGAAATTCATACGGTAGCGCACAACGGAATCCATACTGTATGGATAATTCGCCAAAAAAAGTCCAAAAAAATCCATACGGTTCACCTTATCTTCACTCGACTCTTCAAACTAAAACACAATTTTAACATGAAACAAATAATCGTATTGAAAATTTTGAAGAAATGAACACAGTACCAAGTTTATTGATTCAATAAAACGTTTTTTTTTTAAACAAAACTTCAGTATTTCTTGACGGCGATAATTTCGAATCCTCACAAAACAAATGCTTCTGGTTCAAAGTGTCGAATGATACTGACGGCATTTGAATAGTAGATGTAAATGTAAATGTAAATGATCGCATCAAATTAGGAATTATCTCTAGACCTACACATCTTCGGCGAGTGTATTTGTGTGGGTTCACATGTGGTAACGCCGGATTGTAAATTAGATTGAAATTTTCAAGTATTTCTGATATCAATATTTCACAATATGAGTTTTTATGTGTGTGAAATGGCGCTACAAAAAATTTGGTTAGCCTTGAAATGATGTAATAAACCGGAAGCAACAACGAAATTATCAAAGTTGGGAGCCAGAGAAAGATTAATCGAGACCAAAAGTGAGATGTTTTTAAATCTTGTTTTTGAACGCGTCAAGTGAGTTTTTGTTTGCTCTTTTGTTTGTTCTTCTTCTTTATGGTTTGTTGCTCGCTTTTATTTTCTATCCTTCGTTAGAGAACAAGATATTGCCAATATGATATTGGGGCATTCAGTGAACTTGTATACTCATTGCAGTTGATGCTGTTCATTCGTCAGTTTCACACTCAGTTTTGGATTATAGAAAGTTTGGAGTTGAAAAGACAGCTGTATTTACCTGATGATATTCGAACTGACTTTCCTTAAGGCTAGATTCAATACCGTTTTGCACAGGGCCAAGTAATGATAATATACAAAATACGATCATCAATTTATTTTCAAAACAGTAGTGTTTTGATTATCAACGAACAAGCGTTTAACCCTCTAATGCATTAATTTTTCCCAGAGCTGGGAGTACTGGTACTTGGTTGATTTTTGGCCATAGATAATTTAAAAAATATTCATAATCCTGGATTCCTCATGGTTTAGTCAGAAAATGCGATTGACATAAATCAGAGAACAATCAAATCCATTGTTTAAAAGTGTCAAAAATGTGTCTAATTTGGAGTTCGAATAATTTATTTTGTCAAATTTTTGTTTTTGCACACATTTTTTGTTAATAACTTTACAATCACACTACATAGACAAATATTGCCAAAGACAAAAATGAAGAGAAAATATTGACGAATAAAAATTCCTTTTGAAGCAATGTGATCCGATGTACGGTTTACGTTCTACAGGCATTCAAATGTTGCCCGTCTAGAGGCGGTTGTATGCATTAGAGGGTTAAAGTGGTTGGACGCGCAAATACTAGTGTTCGCAGATCCGCAATTTGTCAAACACAATAAGGTTTGTCAATCATTGCTTCGCTAAGCGTAAATTGTTGATATCGCAGCGATTAACTCAAATTGAGTCATGGAATACAATCGTGGTTTTTCAAACCGTTAGAATGAGTTTAATGAGTGATCAGTGATTACCGCGAACGCCGGCATCATTTGCCGTTTTATGTATGGCATACCCATACTCTATCACAACTATTTCCGAATGAATTTGTTTACATTGATTTACATTTACAAAGGCTGATGAATCATTCAGTGAGGAAACACTGAGGTGTGCGCCAACGTGTCTCGCTATCAGATTTACAACTAATTCAAGTGTATGTTCGCACGAATTTGTTTACATTTTTTTATATTACATTACCGGCAAAAATGATCATAAACAATGAGCCTTCTATCAATAATTCTTTGTCTTTCTCGTGGAAATGATAAGCGATAACAATATGGTATCGTCAACAAAGTCATAGAATTAGTCAAGTACAAAAATTCTGCTGAAACACAAAGTATACAACACAATCTTCGTCTTCAATTTACTTACAATTTTGTTTTTTTTACCTTTATGAACATGTTCTAAAATATTGATGAAAATCAGATTTGTGAAATTGAAATCTAAACAAATTAACGTTTATTTTACGGGATTTCATCGAAATATTTTCATTGCACACTCAATATTATAGCGACATCTATTATTAAAAAACCTTTTAGTAAACGCATTCATAGCATTTCCCTATAGCTGCGATGTTTTCTATTAATTTCCCCTGTAGTACTGATACATTGATGTTTGACACTTGTCAAACGGCCTCACTTGTCATTTCATAAAGAAAACAATTCGTGCAAAGATGGATTTTATGTGTTTTCATTGTTTTGATTACTTTTCTCTCATAGAAGATCTCATCAAACATTTTAAAAAAATCCACAGAATAAGAAATAATGCTCAAGATTTAAAATGTCCGGTTAATTTAAAAAAAAGGTTAATTTGTAATAAAACAGTGCGAACGTTTGATGCGTTAAAAAAACATGCAAGCACTTGTGCAAATTTGAAACGTATTTCTGAAATTGAGCAAGAATTTACGACTCTCGATATAAACGAACCTCGGCGTGAGACACAATTTGAGGATATTCAAGAAAATTTTGCACAAATTGACTTGGTTCAAGAGGTGATTATTTTGTGTTATTAATCGATAGCGTTGAATCCATGTCGAAATAGTCGGGATTTCACCTTCATTTGTGAATGAAAGGTTATGCATAAAATTTGATTGCAATTTGGTGTTATTGTAGGTTCAAGCAGATACGAATGGTAACGCGATAGTTGTAAACGTCAATCCAGGAATTTCAATCGATTGTATGACCAACGAAATCAAATTCAGATGCGATTCTGATGACGAGAGCGATAAAATACACCGTGATATGGAATCATTTCTCATGACATTTCCATCGAAAATAAACAGTATGCGAATTCCAGAGGATCGAATCACTCAATTTTATGAGCATTCTATTGAGCTACTAACAAAATTTTCACGGTTTGTGGGAGGCATGATACTTGAAGAAAATGGATATTCCAATTCGGAAAAAATTGAAACCGCCAAAATGTACGTGCTGGAATATCTGAACCAATTCAAAACAGCATACAAACGCCAGAAGTTCGTTGAATCATGTCCTAATTACGTGAAGCCTCGAGAAGTTGCGATTGGAACCCACTTTGAAATGAAACGATTGAAAAACCAAAACATATCAATACCGAAGCTACTTCAATCCAAAGCGTATTACATTCCTATCACCGATACAGTTCGGGCTTTGTTTGAGAATGAACAGTTCCGAGATGTTTACATGAAATTTAATAGCTCAAACCCAATGGAGCGGGAACATTTATGTGAAGAAGACGTTTATTGTAGATTTTGTTGTGGAAAAAGTTTCAAGGACAATGCATTGTATCAACAATATCCAAATAGCTTGCAAATTCGAATAGGAACAGATGATTTCGGCGTATCAAACCCACTTGGACCCACAGCAACAGTTCATAAATTGACTGCCGTATACTTTACCATTCAAAATTTATCGACGGAGCTGCTATCGAAAATAGATAACATGTATGTCGTAGCTCTGATTCATGCAGATGATCTAAAGACAAAAGAAACTGACTTTAACGATATTTGGCGATTGGTCGTGAGAGACGTTGGATATTTGGAAGAGTTTGGTGTAAAAATTGGTGACGATAACCTAATCAAAGGAACAATTTCTCACTTCAATTCTGATAATTTGGGATTAAACTCATCTCTCGGATTGACTGAAGGATTCCAGGCAAACCATTATTGTCGAATTTGCAAGTTGTCTAAAAGTGTGTGTCAAACGCGGTGTAGAGAGGATATTTCTGAGTATCGAACATTGCAAGACTATTACAAACAATTAGAAATTGTTGAGAATTCTACTAAAGTGAACTTGACCGACAGCTGTGGAGTTAAGCGATATTGTGTTTTGAATGATTTAGCGTATTTTAACATGTTCACCAATGCGTCGGTTGATATTATGCATGATCTCAACGAGGGTGCCATACCGTGTGTGCTACACCACTTTTTTACATTACTTATTACATCAAAATTGATAACTGAGAAAAGTTTAGTACAAAAAATTCAGTACTACGATTATGGAGTGTTGAACTCGAAAAAAACACCAGCTGTTGTAATGTTGTCCAAGCCAAATTTGAATCAAACGGCGACACAGGTAATGTGTCTATTTCGGCACATTCCATACATTTTGTTTGAGCTACGAAGCAACATTTCCCTGGAAGGTGCATGGAAGTGCATCCAATCTCTGCTGAAGATCGTTCAAATAGCTTACTCAAATCGACTAACCGAGATTAATGTGACAGAACTGGAAAATCAAGTAGCCTTACATTTGGATTCAATTCAAAAAACGTTTAAAATTAACCTAATTCCAAAACATCATTTCATGACGCATTATGGAACAATAATCCGAATGATGGGACCTATAATATTCTCGAGTATGATGCGATTTGAGGCTATGCATCAATATCTTAAACGACTAATTGAAACTTCACGTAATTTTATGAATATCACAAAAACGATAACAAAGAAATATCAAGCGCAATCTACTCTAAATGTAAACTGTTTTACGAGTGACTCTCAGTGTGGGCCTAAAACTACATTCGCTAGAATGGCATCGACTTTTGATGAAGCTGAGCAAACATTAATATCTAAATACTTTCCATCTCCAAATGAATTGTTCGTAGTTAAATGGATCACTATAAATAGTTTCACTTATAGAAGAGATTTATTTGTTATATTTCAAAAAAAGTTATTCCAAATCCAAAATCTGTATGTTCATGAGAATGAAATGTATATTGCTTGTACTGAATGGGTTTATATGAGCTTTGATGACTTCTTAAATAGCTTGCAAGTGATAGAATCTGAAGTAAATGAGAAATCGTTGATAAAAATAGCAGATCTCAAGCATAAAGAATCATTTGAATATAAAAAAGTCAACAATAAATTTTACATCATAGCGGAAACGATGATTGTAGAGGAAGTTATGTGTCAAGGTTGAAAAAACACGAATAAAGCAAAAAAAAAATAATTTGTAGTTTATTTTGGCATATATTCCTTGAAAAATAAATAATACTTCGTTTTTTATTTCATTTTTTAGCTCTTTATAACATGTGTGTTATGAAAATATAAATCCTTTTGTAAATTTCGCATTCAGTCTAATAAGTCTCCACTAAAATTTAACATTATATCTATCCTATTTGAGATATATTGCATATATTTCTGATTTTTGTCAACAAAATCTTGTGTTTTAAACTATCAGTTAAATCAAGTTATACATAAAAACATCACTGAAGAGAGATCTTTGGGGTGTATTACATTTTGTCCGCTAAATTTTTATATGACCATTCATAAGCTCAGGTTCATGCTGCGCTTGGCGCTAATAAGTCCATATCATCATCTTTTTCCAAATGGCCCGAAATTTCCAAGTACCCCGAGATTTCCAACATACGATTTGTCGGTCTGTGCTCATTTTTTACTTTGTAGATAAAATTTTCCACAAAAACCATCATATTGTGGAGACGTGGTTCATATTTCAAATCAAAAATTTTATGAACTTTGAAGAACAGGTCAAAGACATGCAGAAAATCCATATCGTCAGGTAACTGTTGAGAAATTGCAATACAGTAAGAAAAATGTTCTAAAAAAATTGTATGAAAGAAAAGTACGACAAATTACCGGTATTATTTGGTTTTCGACCTTCAAACAGAAATATTGAATTTCAGATGATGTTTCTCCGCAAGCAACAATCGTAGGATAGCTCTTCGAAGCCTGAGCCAATTCAGTTGGCGGCGTGTGAAGCTGTCAAAAATTTAACGAAACAATTTATTGTAATTGTACTACTAGAACACTACGACTTTTTCAACTAAAATATGTATATATATTAGTTACCATTTCGAATTTTAAAAGACTTTCGACCGATAAATCGAAATTCCTGCTGGTTGCGATTACATTTCTTCCAACTTGCTTTGATGGGAACAATTGAAGTAACAGGAGAACGGTCTGAATGTCCGCACACCAATTTGTTTCATACGTTTTTTTTTTGTTCTGAACTGTGAGCACATCAATCAATTGTCTATGATAGTATTTCCAGTTATCAATCATTCCATTTGAATCTACGTGTGCAGTGTTGTATTTAGCCTCGAACTCCATTGGAATCTTTGAGAAAATGTAAAAGTAAATGTAAAATTTCAAAACGAAAATATCGAGTTTCTCCGAATTGATTAAAATGAAAGGCCTACCATTATGCCTGGATGAGTAAAAAAGTACGGAAAGTGTTCTTTTAGTTCAGTTTCATCTTTTTTCATCATCAAGTCGCGATAATTTCGAGTTGCATTCAATTTTTCTTTGAACGTTTCCAAATTCTCGGCACAAACAATCAGACTCTTCAAGTAATCGACATCCGCTTGTGGATTTTCACTTTCTTGGATTGGATTTGATTGAGGAATAGGCTTCTCACCTTCTTCTTGTTTCCTTTTTGTCTGGCGAACATGATAAAACCGAGTGTTCAACCAACCACCATTTGAACCATTGACAAGGGTTCGCTGGAGAAACGAAACAAATTAATCAATTGGGAAATGAGTAAAAAATTCACCAACTTACTATTCCTATGTTCTCCCCATCTTTGAATCCAAGAAATGGGAACAGCTTTATCAAAGCCTGGGAGACCATCTGTCGTTGGAACATGGTTAAATTTTCACCGAATTGTTCAATCATAAAATCGACGGCAATTTGAACGATTTTATGCCGAGATCCCACGTCTTTTATTTGTTCACCTTTGCATTGATCTAATAAATCCCGTTGATTTATTGACTTCATGTAATCTTCAATCATCTGTGAATCAAATAAAGATCGTTTGAAATGACTGGCACGAGTAGAATTTATTCAATCGACAAGACTCTACTCACTTTTGGTGTCATTACATTCATATTACGCGAACTTTGGTCACCCTTATATGAAAGGTTTAAATAGAACGAATCGCTCCTCCAAAATGCTTTCACGTGATACAACACCTTACATTCTGGTATTGGAATACCGAAACTATCAGCCAAATTCACTTTAACTTCATTTTGAACTTTTATTTGGAATGCACCGAATGCTGGAATATAAGAATTAGTTACATTGAGGTTACGTCTATTTGGAGTATTTCCATTCGAGTTAAACGTTTTTGAGTTGCTGAATAATCGCAACAAATTTTAAAACATCTATTTTAAACAATTAATATTTCTTTAAATTGTCATAAAAAGAACATATTATTCAGTTTTATGTGAAAACCACACTCACCGGAACTTAGTAAACTTTGCACTGTGAGCTCCTCTTTCTTGATATAAATGTTACGTAATTCGGATTTGAATTTTATTCTAATTATAAATTCGTCAAAATCTTCACACATTTTTGTGAAAAATTTATTTATATTTTCGATTATTCTAAGTAATCACAAAAATGCCGGCACTAAATTGGCTCACAACACAACCCGCAATCTCAGACGGTGTTTTTTTAAACGTCAAAACAGTATGAAGTTTGACATGAAGCACAACTACATACCACAGGGGAAATTAATAGGAAACATAGCAACTACAGTGAAATGCTATGAATGCGTTTACTAAAAGGTTTTTTAATAATAGATGTCGCTATAATATTGAGTGTGTGCAAAGTATTGAATCCATGGTATGCAAAATGGGCACATATTCAATGCCCGAGCGAATTTCACATCTGTGTTGAGTTTATTGCAAAAATCGTACGTCGAATATTCTGTGGAATGTCGCATTGCATGCATCAGTATTATTTCAACGAACAGTAGAGCTTCAATTAGTAATCAGTCAACAAATTCATGGAATCAGCCACTACAACTTCGCTGAACTCATTAATTCATCATCTATGATCAGTTACGCAAAAAATACAAAGAACCACATTCGAAATTCACTTCTGTATTTCTATTTTTATTATCAGCAGCACATATATATGCGTGTTACTTAGCGCTTTCATCAAAGCTTGAACGGAATCGAGAGCACTAGTCATTATCATTTATTCATAAAATAAACCGTTGGCATAATGATATCTTTGCTTGAACAACACACAAGTGTATGAACAAAACCTTTGCCTGTGTTACCATATGTTTTTTGAAGTATTGATTGAACAAAACGCTTATTGTTGCGCTAAAATTGCCGAATATTCAGTGAAAATTTGGATAAAGTTCATTTTTGGTTGGTGCTGCTGTGTATTCAACGTCCAATCTTGGGATTTCCGATCGGCTTCGTTTAATGGCCTTTCTAAACCCTATATAACATGTCACCGTCAGTATATAGATGAGCAAAACGATCACTGAAGAAAAAAAAAATCAACAAAATGTGAGTCAACTTGAAATGGTTTTCATGTAAGTGATAAAATTTCATAACGTTACCTGTTGCGATAATAGCTACCATGTCAAAAATAACAAAGATTATTCCCCATTCACCTTTGCTATGTGATTTCTGATTAAATGATTGGATCACTCTCACTGCTACATAGAATGCTATGTTTATCACCCAGATCGCAAATAATGAGGAATACCAGATCACAAGTGGCAGAAGAAGAGCTGGTTTGTTCTGTTGAACGATTTTTTTTTTTCAAAACAAAATTGATTTAATATGGAATAAAGTCAGTTGAAAATCATATTGAAGCTTCGGTAACAAATGAAATTAATTTGATTACAATTCTATTGACTAGATCGAGAGGAGAGTAAGTTCATCTGACTTTGTTATGAAAGAGAAGAGTAAGTTTCTATCGACTCAAAAATGGTTAAATGCGAGTATGTTCATTTTTGGCGGGTCCTCGCGGTTTTTCACGGTTTCCGCGGAACTGATAAGAGATAACAACTTGGTGTCTTCGGCAAAGTTGTAGCACTTGAGGTCTTCTATAACATTGCTGAAAAAAGTTATCTCTTATCTCTTATCAGTTCCGCGAAAAGCGCGAAAATGATAAGAAAAAAAAAATTCTATATAAAATTTGCTTTTTTTTGTGCGCGATTTGCGCGCAACTGATAAGAGATAAGAGATAGATGTCTTCAGCAATGTTATAAAAGACTTCGAGTACTACAACTTTGCCGAAGATACCATGTTGTTATCTTTTATCAGTTCCGCGGAAACCGTGAAAAACCGCGGAGGCTAGACGGGATGCCAACATACTTCCTTTTAACGCAGATAGAATCAACAGAAATCATACTCTCCTCTTTCAAAATATATTAGAATTGTTTCACATACTCTCCTCTCGATCTAGTCAATAGAATTTATTGACATATAATTTCAGGGTAAAAACTGTGCTAATTTTATCTAGAGTTCACTTACAAAGAATAGCCCGAAAATCCAAATTATGCTCGCAATTAAATTTATAGCTGGAATTGAATAAAATTATTAAATTTATGAGAGTGAGACGAGGGATTGTTGAAATGAACGCAATGTTTGTATGATTATTGGCCAGCGATGAAACGACAACAACAATAACACGTATTTCCAATGTAAACATAAGACGAGCTCTACTGACACGACGCTTGTGGTGATAGTTGAAGATTTCAATCACATAAGCGTATGCATGGCCGATAATCAAGTAGCCTTTCGCGCAAACCGTATAAATCATATGCTAGCGTGTCTGTATTTTGTGTATATATTGACCGCTCAACGTATGTTGTGTGTATGACCACTAGAGGCAGGTCGAATGTTGTCGTCAGTATGGATTTCATAGCCGCGTACGTCACACACGAATTTCGCGTGCCGAATGAGATACACATAGAGCGCTGTTATTGTCAAATCTAGCAGTGCGTATTGCATGTGTGTGTGTGTGTGACATGAGTCTATTTTGTAGATTCCGCGCGTCGTTCAGGAATATATAAACATAGAATGCCATAAAACATATTGTGAACGAACCGTCGAATCAAACATTGTTCAAAGTGTATCTTCACAAAAATTCCCAATAAAATACATCGAACTTACCAAGTATAATGAATTTATAATGATTGATCGTAATAACTATTATTTTTGTATCAAAGCCATCAAAGTAAATTATATTGACTCCAATTCCAATTAAACCAATTATATAGCCAAGAATCTTCCATTTGGTGATCCCATGATCTATTTCCATTTTCAGCGTGTTTTCGATTGCGTTTTCTTTTGAACTTGAACTTGATTTCTGGTAAGTAGAACTTAAATTGGTTTGTAATGCTTTCACTTGAGAAAAAAAATCTGAATCTTGAATAAACTTAAAACAAGTCTGAAGCTTGAACAGCTTTTTTTTATTATCAAGTATTCAATTTGCAGTGAGAGTTCTGGTTGGAAAAAATCTGCCAACGATCGCAAAAAAGTCAAGAAAAAAATTAAAAGGTCAAAATCAACCAAAATGAACCGATAAATTAAATGTTGCTCTCTACGCTACAGCTAATGCGATACTGTACGCGTATTCTCAAGCTTCACTCTACAACTTATTTTGCTTTCGTTTGGACAATAAATTCATCGCGAGCGTTACGCTAGCACAGTCGTTTACAGTCTTAACAAACAAAAATTTCGGGTTAACTGAAAAGTTTAAAGCCAACGCTGCAAATTAAAAAAGAAAACAATGCGCATACAGAAGCGAGTAGCGAGTCGATGCGTGAATGGTAGAAGTGATGCGCTTTGCGCATGCGTACTTATTTGGAACTTTATTTATAGAACTTCTACTTGATTACCTGTCTCTTTGTGGAAACATCAGTGAATAATATGCACGGTTTAAGTTGTTTTCAAATGTTTTCTGTTTTAAGGCGTGATTCTGATGGAAATTTTATAATTTAACTCATAATTTCATTTACTTAAAACTCAAGTTCGATCAAAACAGCGTTTGTTCATTCAAACAATAAGTCTGAGTTTGAAGCGTGATCACCGCCAACGCCGGCATCGCTTGCCCATATTTTATCGCAAGCTTTTTTGCATAGATTTGTTTACATTCCAAAAATGTCATTACACTCCACTACAGCCGATGTGATACTGTACGTACCAGTTCGCAGGCGAACATTTTGACAAGACATTGATCGCAAGGTTTGAACACGTTTCAACAACACTAAAACGATTGCCACCGATTGCGCATAATAAAAAAGACCAAGCATTTCGCACACAGAACGACTCTCAAGTCAAGCGATGCGGTAATAATAGAAACAGGTGATGTGAATTGCGAACACGCGTCTCTTTGATACATATGAATTTATTCGAAATTCGATGAATGAAAAAACTGTTTTATTCGGAAAAGAAAAATATATTTTGAGTAAAAAATATGTTTATGACTGATTATTTTGTAACAATTCCATAAAAAGTAAACACATAAATTCGTTTTTGGTTTATTAATTACATCTTCCACTCATCATAAAATTCATTCTTTTCAACCATTTCCTCTACACAAACCATATCATGAGGTGAAAAAAAAAATTCGAATTTTCACTGAAACAATTCGCAATAACTTAGCATAACACAGAAGCAAATGCAAAATTTCTTCTTCTTAAATGAGAAATGATAATAATTAAGCATAATTCCTTAATTCTAAGATTGTTTGAGTTGAAATAGACCATATTTTGCTGTAACTAAGCGTCTAACTGTTTCGATTCATTGTTCAATATACCGAATTGCGCAATTTCCGCCAAGAACTTACCGATTTCCTTTTTCAACTCTATGTAACACTTCACTGCTGCGATGTAGAATAATAGTGCTAATGCTGTAAAACAAGAAAAATGGTCATAATTCGTTGATAATCGTGACGATTTTTTCAGTAGGTCACCTGTTATGGGAAGCGCTTTTGAAGCCAAGATATTCAATTTGTGATGACTCCAATAGACGTAGCTGTCATTGCCACCATGAAACTTATCCGAAAAAAATAATAGCAAAATGCCCAGTATGAAATAGAGTATCAGCCACACCGTCAATATAATGGACCACCAAACGAGCGGCAGAAGAAGAAATTTCGTCTCTTTCAAAAAAATCCCACAAATCCACATCAACGATGCGATCAGATTTAAGGCCAGAGCTGTGGAAAAAGGAGAATTTAAAATTACGTTTAGGTTTTATGACTTGAGTGATTCACACGTTATTATAAATGTTTTATTATTATTTCCATTTCGTTGACTGCTTGTTTCTTATGAAGCGTCTAAAAGATGTTTCGTCGTCAGATTTGTGGATATATGACTTAAAACGTCATTCAGCTTCAGATAAATATTCATTTGCTTATGCATACTCACCGAATGGCACAATTTCAACATTAAGCTTCTCTTCATCGTGATCCCAAAGGTAAAGCGATGTTCCACTCAATAATATCCCACAGCAGCCGACAACGAATCCGGCAATTTCCCATTTTCCAATTCGTTGACCATCATCCATTTTTCGACGATTTCAAAACTCCGAAAATTACGATTGTCTTTACGATGATAATTTTGTTTACACTTCGAACGCTGGGCTTGTGTTTGATGAATTCAGATGAGATGAAAAAAAACAACTGCCGGTGAAACGCGTATTTTTAACAACAGACTTGAAATTGATATCAAGGCCTCGACGCTTGGAATCGAGCCAAAAAAAAAAGACTGTCTCCGTTCACACTTTCACGCTTCGATGTGTTTTCATAGCGTTTCGAAGACAAATATTCACAATTAGCACCGAACAACAAAATTTCGATTCACAGTTTATGAAATTGAAATTAGGGGGGAAATTCACCAATTTCTCAAGAAAATGTCTTTTTTCAAGAAAGTTCATACAGTTTTGCTTTTTGAGTAAAATATCTTTGATAATTTACAATAACTTTTTAATTGTGAACGAAAGAAAAAATCACGAATTATTTCAATACGGCAGAATTGAACCTTTAAATGGCACAAAATAACCAAATTTCTCCCTTCGTCTTCGTACAAAAGTCGTTTGAAGAAGTTGAAAAAAAAAATTCGACAATGACCGAACAAAAACTACAAATAACCAAAACGATCAAACTTGTTGCGGTAGAAAAACAAATTGAGGCGAAAAAAAAAACCGTCAATAAAAACAAATCTAGGCTTAAAAAGGTGATGAAAAGTGAGTTTTTCCGGACGCCGTTATTGCGATACTACGCACTCAACCGCAGTCGCCAGTCTGCAACAAACGACATTAAAATGATCGCGAGATGATCACAAACTGTAAAAAATGATCCGTCGAAAAGCGACACGTTGCGCATACACACTCAAAATACAGACCGAAATCGTCCGTGTCCCATTCGGCCGTTAACGCTGCAAACAAAAATATTGCGAGATAATTAAGGAAATAATCTAGTTTTTGAGAAGAAAAACACATGGTTTCACCGTAGTTTCTAATTTTATTTGTAAATGCTAAAAATTCATAGAAAAAAAATGACTTAAAAATGACTGAATTTATTCGAGAGTTCATTAACATTCACGTGTTTTATTGCAGTCGACAATTTTGACACGAAATATTCGGTTGAATAGATTCGGTGTTCCCAGTTACAGTCGATATTCGGTTTGTTCACCAATTTTCAGTCGGTGCCGCCGTATAGACCACATTTGCTCTCGGAATTTCCGATCGGTGTCTATTAATGGAATCTTTCAATTTTGCGTAGCATGATACCGCCACCAAATAGAATATCACTAGAAACGCTGGAAACACAAGCGAAAAAAAAAATTAGTTGAAATTTGAGAAGAAATATTTTCATTCGAAACAAGACAAAAAGACGAAAACAAGACGAAATATTCCAATAATTTGTGCACCAATTCACAATTGAAAAAGATGAGAAATCAATAAAAGCCACGATATATGGAAACATTGAATGGATCACAAATCATATTGTCAACCAATTTTTTGATGTAAATTATACCTGTGCCACGAACAGCGATACCATCGAAATATTTGACCATTGCACGACCCAGACCATCTCTCACCAATTTGTTTCTGACATCTATTTTATCAGACACTTTGAGCGTTGTGTAAATTAACATCGCAAACAGCCATAGACTCAATTCCAAGGCCCACGCCGTAAGGCTTATCGCCATAAACGCCGTTTTACTCTAATAAAATGAAATGAAACACAATCGATTAGGTTAGCTTGAAATGTATTACACGATTTATTTAAACGTTTCTTTTTATTCATTTTTTTCAGTGTTTGCTGGATCGAACATGCAATTTTATGACATGCAGTAAAAACTGAATGAATCGAAAAATGATGTTTTCACTATTTTCGGTTTTATGTACCCAACAATTCGACTTCAGAAGGTAGAAAACATTCAAAACGATTGAGAGAATCTGAAAGATTTAATTTAGTTTTGATTTTTAAACTGAACTCGATTTATATTTTGATTTAAATTTTTATTGATTCGACGTTGACTGCGTCTCATCTTATTCAATTGACTCGAAATCACTTCAACTGTTTACCTTCAAATCATTTTTGGTTTGAACTCATTTTTTGACATGACGTTAATTTTTGAATTTGATTCGATTTTTTTCCATCTGAGTTTTGACCAATTTTGACTTGATTTCTAATTTCACTCTATTTTATTTGAATTTTTCTTCCTTCTGAAGTTTAGAATCAAAAGTTAGGGTCAGAATTTGAATTTTAGACTTCATTGAAGTCATGACTTCATGAAGTGAACACTTCAACAATGTAGTATCAACACTCGAACTGCCAGTCAATCGAACTTCCTAAACATTTTACCGTTTCTAATTACTCAATTTTCGATTCTTCAATTTACAAATCACTACAGAAGTTCTTTTTAGATTTAAAACTCTGTTCTTAGAAGTTTCAATGCCCTTACCGAAAAAATTCCCGAGAACCAAATGACAGTGGCTATGAAATTGATGGCAGCTGTGACATAAAATGCTATCGGTTCAATTTTATACGTGACAAATACATGATTGTCGAACTGCCACAGGTAAAATAAAAACACGTAAAACGCGATTTCAACGCAACCCACAATAAATGCGGCGAATTTCCAAAATGTAATTCGGCGACTGCTATTCATTTTGAGTATTTGTTGTAACTCTTGTTATAGTTTGAACACGCTTTGCGCAATTTTCGTATCTCCACTTATGGAGTTGAGTCGCGATTTTGCGTGCTACTTTTTCGCTTCTCGTTTTTGAAGAGAAAAAAAAATAAATTTCTCTGTGGTTTGTAACACCTTCGGGTCAGGCCAAAATTGTATTCACTTATTAGTCATTTTTAATGCATTACGTGGCTCGAAAATGGCAAAATTTTCGAAACAAAGGAACAGATGTTCTAAAATTTCAAGATTTTCAAGTAATAAACACAAGAAAAGCTGGACCTAATCGGTCAAACGTCACAATTTTTTTTTTGGATTCACACTGATGTTTGACTTTAAAGAAAATTATCAGACTGATACATTAAATCAAAAGGTTAAAATAGAATTAAGACGATTCGATCAAAACACTGTTATGACTGTATAGCGGTGGAGAGGCTGTTTTTCAGCCGACAGCTGATTCGATACTGCGTGCGCATGATCTCACACACCAAACGACGGTAAATGAAATTGTTGTGGCAATAAAAGCAACGAAAGTCGATCGCAAACAACGTGTGCTCACGACCTTTGTGTATTCACACATTTAAATGTGTCGCACCTACAAGCGAAAGATCTTTGGGAATACATACGTTTTACGCATTCTGCAGAATACGTGCGATGAGAGAACGGAATTCAGAGAATGGTGATTGAGAAAATACTGTCGGGTTTGGTTACAAAGGAAATTTTATTTAAACGTAAAAACGGATATATTTGTTGATTTCTGGTGTTTCCAACGCAATGATAAGTCTTGCTATAAGACGGTGGACTAATTTAGTCAATTTCAGCATCAAAATTACCATCGATGAATTGAATGATGCATATAAATAGGCCTAAATTGTGAATTAAGGATTTTATACTTGGAATTATCATTGTCTCCTGTTAAAAGGAATACACATTCCAACATTTATTCTGGAGTTGATCGAGTTTATTCTCTTTAAATTTACATGAGTTACAGCTTGAGTCTTCAATTTTACATTTCATTGGGTTCAATTTTGAAGATTCTTGCATTAAATTCAAACACAAATCGATCAAAAGGTGAAAAGCTATTTATTGGATAAATGGAAAATGACCATTGGTCATGAATTATCAATATTAAATGAGAGAGTCAGACATTTTATTTACTTATTCATTACTTTTCCACACGATCATGTTGTGTAAGAAAAGTATTGAGATCGACAGAAACACTAAAAATCTGTTTTTTTTTCTCTCGACCAATCCGATTCCATTTTATGTGCTGCAGATGTTCTTTCGCTTATTTGAACTGAACAGATTTCAATATCGATTCAAAGTGGAATTTTCTGAATTTTGAAGAGAATAAGCCAGAATGAATCAAAAGAACATTTGTTTAAAACAAATGGGAAGAGTTTCATCAGATCGGAGTTGAATGAAACTTGAATGAGTTACGTATTATACGAAAAACAACTCTTTGTCAAAGTTGGCTTCTTTCAACATTTAATCGTTCATCAAGTAATTTCCATATTATGATACATTCTTTCTCTAATTGAATGAATTTAGCAAAAGAATAACTAAAGTTTAACATTGATCAATCAAAGGGTTAGTTCCATTGAACCGCCGAAATATTGAATTCGAAACATAATGATGATAAAGGAAAATGCGCCGATAAATACATTTCATTGAACTTTATTTGCTTTATTCATTTAGTTTGTTCAAAGAGGAATGAGAAATCAGATAACGTGTGATTTAAGAATTCTAAAAACTGAATTGAATGTGGTTCACCTGTGATTGAGAGATACAAAAAGTTATGGTTTGAAAATAATTCAAAATGATAAAAATTGGGCAAGTTTAAGTATTAGTTGAATTGCGGCACTCGAATTGATTCTACGTTCATTTCTTCTGACGATGAACATTCTTCATGTGACGATTTTCGTTATTTTGAGTAGAGAAACGAGCATCGCACAGTTCGCAATGGAATGACTTCTCGCCTGTGTGTTTTGGTCGCATGTGCTTCTTCAAATAAGTTTTTTCAAAACATTCATACTGGCACAAGTAACATTCGAATCTACGGCAGCTGCATCGCTGTTCATGTAATTGTTTGTTGTTTTCTTGTGCAAATCGTTTGCCACATTTTAAGCAGGCGAACGGAAGGTGTTTAACGTGAGTACGTGAATGTCGGTGGAGATGAATTTTCTGTATAAATGTTCTGGAACAAACCGAACACTCGAACGGCTTCAATCCACTGTGGGTTCGCATGTGTCTCCTCATCGATGACAATTCTTGAGTGATATATTTGCACGCGAAGCACTCATACTGACGCCGCTGGCATTTGGATTCATGATCGCCCTTATTAATTTCTTGAGCAAATCGTTTTCGACACTTTGAACACCGAAATGTCAATCGAGGACCGTGGATTTTTTCATGTTGACGCAAATGACTTTTCTGTGTAAACGATTTCGCACACACTTCGCACGTGAAAGGCTTCTCACCGGTGTGAACTCGAGTATGCATGATGAGACATGATTTGAACGATGCGACGTAACTACACAAATTGCACTTGTGCTTCTTCTGCCTCTTTACGGCTGCTTTCTTCGATGCTTTGACACTAGTAACCTTCTTTTGATTCGATAGCTTTTCATCTTTGACCTTACGCTTCTTCTTTTTGCCTTTGCTGTTTGAATAAGGTCCCGGATTGACCACACTATCACCTGGCACATCGTCGTCACCATCATTGAAACTTACATTTTGTTTCGAGTCACACTCCTTCTTTGCACATTCACATTCGCTCTTCACCTCTTCCTTAACAAAATTGTCATCGTAATCGAAATCCAGCTCGTTGTCAGTCTCGAACTCCGATTTTAACGCACCAGTTGCTTCTGCTGATGATGGCCATCGGTGCGGTCGTGTGATATCAACCATTTCTGTGTTGTCTTTTGGCTCCTCTTTCACAACAACTTCTTGCTTTATTTCATCTGATGGGCGCGCTGATGTACGCTTGCGTTTACGCTTACTCTTGCTATTGTCATGGCAAGAACATTTACTTGGGAACGGATTCATTGCAGCTACATGATGAAAAGAGCAAGGAAATTAATAAATTTGTTTAAACTTTGATTAAAAGCTGAAAAATGTGTTATTTATGTCCGAAAAAAAAAAACATTTTTTTTGATACGATTTGCAAAAGTGATATTCAATTAAAGTCTGTCGTACAATTGATTGCACAAAATGCACACACAACGCGAAAACATGAGCCACAAATTTCCATTTGTCAAACAATATTGTGCTTATAATGCTTTAAAGCATCGGATATAAACGTCGTGAATGGAATGAAAACATTGTGGAAGTGTGGAAGAGAACATAAGAAGGAAGAAACTAAAATGAAATGTATCACGTAGAATGAAAAGTTTGCACTTCCATGGAGATTGAATTCGGAAAAATTACTTTTCCAAAGCTAAATTTCATGAAAAGACGCCTGCAATTTATACTTTCTGATGTAATTCATCACAAAATGCGTCAGACACATTCACATGCTTTGCAATGGGATTTTCGTCGCACTTTTTGCTAGACTTATTGGAATATTCCAAATTCAATTTGGTTTTAATAAAAATGTGAATGTTTCGGAAACTCACCTTTGTTTTTATTTGCTCAATGTACAAATGGTACCGTACAATGTAAAGTGTTTCTATTTTCGGATCTTTATCTTTTTCTAAGCAGACGGTCCTTTACTGTGAATTCGCTGACTGTGCTGTCAATGGTGTGCTGGTTTTACCCATGGTGACATTTTGCAGCAGTGTGAAGTTGGCTGTATCGAATCAGACTTTAAATTTGAGTTGACTTCAATCATCAGGAATCAAAGCATTTTGGAATGAAATGAATCAAATTCGCATGTTGATCGGATTCATGTTATAGAACATTGACTTGAATACACCAAGAATTGTTTCCAGTATTTTTGGCAGAATCATTCTCAATAAGAAGTTTAACGAGTTCCATTCGTTTTGCATGATTGGTCATTTTTGATGATGCTTCGGAAGAAATGTTTTTCTGCTCAAAGAAATTCATACAATTCATAGTTCAGACAATGGCATATAATTTGCTCGCTCTTATTCATCTAGGGGCAATTATGCCATTAGTATTCACGAATGGCTACGAATACTTGTGTTCACTCAAACGTCAGTAGCGATTGAGCGCTAAAAACGCCATAAGCAATGAGTTCACGTGTGTTTCAGATATAAGAACAGAAATTGGGCGGAAAACTACCGGCAAATTTAGAAAAAATCATAATAAGTGCTGGATTTGAATGCGAAACTGCTCTGTTATCCATTGATTCTAAAAGCATTAGCGATATAGAAGAATTTATAAACGAACATAAATTTTATTAGAAAGATACGGCGGTGTACGAATATTGTCTGGCAAATAATTCAGTGTTCATGTTCAAACCGGGACATCGAGCATTAATATTGTTGATATCAAAAGTCTTGAATCGCTCCACCATAAATAAAAAACGAAACAAAATGGGTGTAAAACAGTATTTTCATACGAAGAATTTTTGAGTTTTGCTGACAATGTTAAATACCTGTTTGGAAAGCGTAGAAATATGCCAGAAGTGGAGATTAGAATTTGGACCAACATTGTTGGTATCTTTATACTTATGACTTATGTTAAGCCACTCGCAAATGAGATAAGAATTTGAATGTATCAAATGTGATAAGAATACTATAATAGTCCATAAGCGTACACATGAAATAAATGATGAACTTTGAAAATTTCAGTAGAAGTCTCGATTTGTTTTCAATCCTTGAATACTCCGGTCATTTCATTGTTTTTACCGAGTGAACCAAACTCTTATTTTCATCGCTTCTCGGCCTAAAGGCTAAGATCAAAGTGTAGTGTACAAAACAAAAATTGAAAAAGAAAATATCAGCTCAAAAATGGAATATTTATTGCACGTTTTCACTTGAAAGTGATCAGGATTCACTAACACTGTTCAAACCAGATTGAAATTTAGATTAATTCTTACGATTTACTCGGAACAATTTATTTACATTCTGTCGAAAGAACTAATTGGATTTTTGATGTGGACCGCTTGTGGCTTAGGTTTCGGGTAGAACATTTTTCCGCTGGGTTTCTTCAACAAATATTCGATTTGGATGTGATGTCTCTCCATAGTTACCTACGAGATATCAATCATTCAGATCGCGTTTCATATTCAGCACGTTTGGGGTTTCACAAATCCAGGAGAAAACGATTCAATACAGTGAGCAATTTGAAATTTTTGAGCTGTTTTTTTTTCTTCTGAAAACCGATGTTCCAACAAAGCAACAATATCAGCATGGTTAAAGATTGACAAACAAGAATTGAAATTAATATGCTACACTAAAATTGAATACGGGAACTGAAAGAAATCATCCGATTATTCAGCTGAATTAGTGGCGTTCAGCTATTCGCCACCTGAAAAATACACATCGATCATAACAATCAAACCAATTTCCTATTTAGTGAAAATAAATGCACAAAATTACCATTGTTGGCAGCATATTGAATCTATTCCAATTGCTCTTCAATATTAATTTTGTTTCCTTTACCGATAAAGAGTTTGGCGACATCATCGTGACCTGGGCAATAATAATACAGATCAATGGAAAAGATCGAAGCGATTTCTTATTCAGTCCCTTGGTCCTACCATTTTGAGCAGCTAATTGAAGAGGTACACGATTCTCATTATTTTTAATACCAGTATTGGCTCCTTTATCGATGAGAAGCTTAGCGATACTTTTGTAACCTGAAAATTAGTTTAAATTGATGAAAAATATCAAGCTAATTTCCTATTTAGTGAAAACACGTATTCAAAATTACCATCCTCAGCAGCATAATGGAGAGGTGTATATCCCAAATTATTTTTACTATTAAGTTTGGCCCCTTTGCCGATGAGAAGTTTAGCAATATCTTTGTACCCTGAAAAATAATTCAAATCGATGAAAAAGATCAAATCAATTTCACGCGGTCTCATAGCTTATTACAATGTATTTTAATCATGATAATAATAGTGAAATATTCAAAATTACCACGAAAAGCAGCTGAATGAAGAGGTGTCGATTTCATATTATTTTCACTATCAAAAATGGCTCCTT
>NW_022595284.1:0-19528 GCF_009176505.1 Sitodiplosis mosellana
AAAAAATTGGTAAATTGCAAAAATAAAATAGAAAATGTATTCTAGGTGCGGCACTTGAGATATATATGAGCTTAGGTGCCGGCACCTCACCGGTGAGCACCCACAGACGGCAGTGCGTGCCATCTCTAGGTGCCTATGTCAGCTCTGATATCCTTGCATCAACTAACACTGTATCTATTGAACAAAGCAATGCAACCATGGCATGTGAGCCTGAATGTAACGCAAAGGTATGAGTAATGTCGTTTGATCATTCACATTCTAATTTACATCATGTAAGCGACGGTTGATCTATGGCCAACTTTGGATCGACTTTGAAACGAATGTGTTTTGTGAATGCAGCGAAGATGTGAAAATTGTTAAATTTGAACAGCCACGTGCCATAGTATCACCCTTGGTAACACCACTCGACCCTTCCAGAGTGAAAAATATTCACTTTTTAAATTTTTACATTGAATTTGTAGTTTAAAGAAGGTGATGAAATAACAAATGTAAACATCTGATATTTTCAATGTAAAACATTCGATGTGAAACGCGAAATTAAACACACGTGCACAGGTGGAATTGTAATTCCATCAATTGTATTGACATTGTTATCTTGAAAAATGTGTGCGATAATATTTTGTGGGCTTTAATTAGAATCGTCATTGTACGTGGATTGAATCATACAGTGTGTTGCCCACCGACGTGGCCACACTTGAAAAGTATATAAAAGGATGCGTTCGATTCGCATGTCCATCAAACAGTTCTTACCAATTGATACGTTCACAGTAAACTTTTAATAGTTCGAAGCTAGAAAAATGCTGAGTCGAAGTTCTTTCACACTGCTGCTCATTGGCTTGATGGTATCCGAGGTGAGTCGACAATTTCAGTCGATTTTTTTAAAAATTTTCATGTTTGATGTTTCGTGGACAATTTGTAATAATTTTTTCTGAAATAATTTAAAAAATGAAAAGTGTCCTTTTTTCAAGTTCTTCAATTGAAAAAATTCTTCTATTCCAAAAAAATGTCCACCGGAAACTTTTATTCTATTGAAAACATTTGAAAACTGTTATTAATACATTTATAATTAATCTCATCCGTTGTTCCCATTCCAAATGTATCACTTTGATTTTATTTCCACAGTTCTTAATCGGGGATGTGAGCGGAGCACCACCCGGGAGGAACGGTAAGATTGAAGTTTCATTTATTTATCCAGTTTAACTCTAAATTCTATATACAAAGCACCTTGTAACAAAGATATGGGAAGCTCATTTATGCTAAACTTTTCATACATATTTTAGTAAACGAAAAAGACATGAGTGGAGAGACAGCTCTGCATAGAGCTGCTATTGCTGGTAATTTTGGACATTTTTTTTTTATAAAAAAGAATGTTTTTTTCAATCCGTTTCATTGATCTATGAATATTTTTGGTGTTCTTTCAGGCAAAGTGAAGGAAGCTCAAAACCTCATCGCTGAAGGAGCCGACCTTGATATTGGAAATAATTTTAATGATACAGCTCTGCATTATGCTGTTAAGGAAGGTAACGTTGAATACTTGTTTTCATTAAATAAAAGATTGATTTGATCTTTTCCATCGATCTGAATTATTTTTCAGGTCACAAGAGTGTCGCTGAAGTTCTCACCAGCAAAGGAGCCAATGTTGATATTAAAAATAATTTGCATCACACACCTCTTCATTTGGCAGCTATGAATGGTAAGGTTGACTAAATAAGATATCCCGCCGATCTCTTTCATTGATCCGTATTATTTTAGGTCACGGAGGTATCGCTGATGTGCTTCTCAAGAATGGAGCTAACGCTGATATTGGAGATCATTCGAATGCCACAGCTCTTCATTTAGCTGCATTCAGTGGTAATGTTGAATGCTTGTTTTTATTAAAGAAACGATTGATTTGATCTCTTTCATCGATCTGATTTTTTTTTCAGGTCACAAAAATGTCGCCAAGGTTCTCCTCAACAAAGGCGCCAATATGGATGCCATGAATGATTTTAATCAGACACCTCTTCATTATGCTGCTGAGAATGGTAATGGTGAATATTTATTTTCACAAAATAAAGAATCGGTTTGATCTTTTTCATCGATCTTAATAATTTCTAAGGTCAAAAGAATGTTGCTGAACTTCTCATCAAAAAAGGCGCCAATATGGATGTCGTGACTAATTTTAATCAGACACCTCTTCATTATGCTGCTAGAAATGGTAATGTTGAATAGTTATTTTCACAAAATAAAGAATCGGTTTGATCTTTTTCATCGATCTAAATTATTTCTAAGGTCACAAGAATGTTGCTAAACTTCTCATCAAAAAAGGAGCCAAAGTTGATATTAGAAATCATGATAATCTAACACAACTTCAGTTAGCTGTTAACCATGGTACTGCTGACTAAATTAAATACCGCTTTGATCTTTTTCATTGATCTGTATTATTTTTCAGGTCACAATAATGTCGCCCAACTTTTTATCGGTAAAGGAAAGCGGATTAATATTGAAGAACAATTGGAATAGATTCAATATGCTGCCAACAATAGTAATGTTGAATATTTTACTTTCTCGTACACTTTGTTAAGGGAATTGAAATGGAAAGATTTTTTCAATCTACGATTAAATTTTGAATAAAAGACCTTAAAGTGACTTTGCTTTTTCAAATTTCAAACATAAATCAATATGAATATTTATTTATAAACGAAATTTTGGTTCGGATGCATTTCGACATTTGTCATCCTCAGCGAGTATCAAATTACATGGACTCAGCTCCCTGTTTGCGATTGTGAATGAGAGAATAAAGAAGAAAAGTATACAGAGAAAGCAAAACATGTGACATTGTGTTGTGGTGCGAGCGCATGCCAAAAAATTACAACAACTCAAACAATAAAACTCGGTGTGAACACACAAAGACACAACAACCTCATTTTCTGAGATTTCATTTTTTGGTGAAAAAATGAAATTCCGAAAGTTTCACGTTGATCGCGATTCTCATTGGCATAGGTTTGGTTTTTGACCCTCAAATTTTTCTTAAAATTTCCTTGAAAATTCTTTTGTATGGGATGTGTAATCGATTCCGATTGACTTCAAACTCTCGGATTCTTATTTTTTCGCCATAAATCTTAGAAAGTTTAAAGCCATTCGGAATCGATTTACAAGTACCTTCCATACGAAATTGTTATCTCTGGCCAAATATCATCAAGTATATCATGGAGAAAATCAACTTAAGAACACCACGACATCGAACAAGAAACACTGAATTTCTGGAACTGCCGACTAGAATATACAACTACTCAATGTTTGAACCGATCAATCACATGCTAACCACATATAATGAATGCTATGAATATTTTACTATCGAAAAGCCAAATCAAACGAATGAATGTGATACTAGCACTTCCAAAAATATATAATACTTATTTAATTGATTTTAATGTTAGTACAAATACTGTCAAACAAAGAATAAGAGATTATTTTAGAAGAAATAGAACTTGGAAAGACTGAAGAAAGTAAGAATAGGGGAAATTGGGGAATTCCGGGCCATGGGGAATTGCGGGCCACCCGACTTTTCCGGGCCATTTTTTCTGGGGAATTACAGGCCACTACATTTTTGACATTAGATGAGTTCAAAACGCATATTTATTGCACATTCAATCTTTTTCAAGCCAAATTTCGACAAAATATCAGTTAAGTGTCCTTTTCAAACATATATTTTTGTTTTTCGACAATTTCGTACTCATGACATCGATGCCAAGTTATTATGCGAAGAAAGAGCCAGAAATTGGAAAAATAACAACAACGAAAGGAAAACAAAACCACCAGCAACAAAGAAGCGCAAAGCCCATGCAGTATCAACCACGCCAAAGAAGAAACAGCGCACTCAATCTTCTACTGAAGAAGATGTTTACATCTGCATCATTTGCAAGGAAAACATGCCAAAGAAGCTCAATCGAAATAATTTCATTCATTGCGATTCATGCGACCAAGCAGTTCACTTGAAATGCGCCAATATGACGACCAGCTCTTTTACATGCGCTACCTGCAAATTATCGGACTAATTTTGATCTTGATTTTACGATTTTTCAATTTCATTTCATTTAAAATAATTTCCGTTGTTATTTTGAACGATCAATAAACATTTTTCACCAATATATTGTCTGTTTTATGTCAATCCATGAAATGGCCCGCAATTCCCCATGATTTTTGAAAATGTCAAAAACGTCCTTTTTTTGCCAACCACCAAATTTTTTTTAGCAAAGTTGAATTTTTATAAGTGAGAATACTCAAATGGTAGGATTTGAGGCGTACTAAAACTGAGATATTCTAATTTTGAAGAAAATTATATTTATCACAAAGTTATGAACGAAAAATAAACTGTGGCCCGGAATTCCCCAATTTCCCCAACATATTGTAAATATGCAACCAAATATTTATAACAAATAAACCACCTCTGGCGAAGAAACGCTGTATGGTGCAAAATAATAATAATAATAATAAGAAATTGTCGAAATTTCGACTAAAATGACCGATTTTCACTGAAAATATGCTTTTTTATACAAAATATGAAGAAAAAAAGTACGAACAACTGTAGGGAAAAGACGGGATTACGAATGTAATTCTCTTTATATTTTCACAAAACAAGAAATTGTTTGATCTTTAGTCGATCTGTATTTTCCAGGTGGCGATTAGCTGAATAATCGGATGATTTCCTTCGAATCTCGTTTTCGATTGTCCTGTAGAAGAATTATCCCAATACATTTTTTGTCAATCTTTGACCATATCAATTTGTGTGGTCAACAATATTAGTAATGTTGCTTTGTTCAACCATCAACTTTTCTGTTACGCTTTCAAATAGAAGATATCATTTTGCTGATTTATGCAACCTTAACTGTTTGTATGTAATAAGTAGGTATCATTAGAAAAATAAACTTTTGTCAACCAGTGTCAATCACAATTACAACGTAGTTTCAACGCATACTTACTCTCTGAAAAATACCAGACTTTTTAATTTACCCACTTCCACCACTAATGTAGACACTACTCTATGGAGCAACGGACTTGTCGTCACACGCGTAGATATAGCATTTCACTCTATTTAGCGATTCGTTAGTTGCCGAAAAATCGTCTATGCAGTGCACTCGATATTTACCATGAAATACCGTTCTGGTTAGATATAACGTCGCACTTCATCGCAGTAGCCATAGGTTTAATTGCTAAATAGAGTGAAATTTGTAACAACAAAATCGAAATTTCGTTGAGAATCATCTTATTGTTTTTGCTATTGCAGCACAAAAGATACACAATTGTACTTACTTAAAGTGAATGCGCATTTTGAAACGCTCAACGGGCGTTCATCATCAGCACTGACACGACTCTCGATTTTTGCCGGTGATTTGCGGGACAAAAAAACGACAACACACCAACACAACGCAAAACAGCCGGATCAGTAACAACAAAACATTCGCCGCATCAAATCAATGCAAATAAGCAGGACTGTATGTTCCCGCTTTCCGCAATCAATGGTGCTATCTCTTTCTCGATGTAATAACTTTCATACGCATCTGGTCTGCTCTGTCTATTGATATTCTTAATCAGTTCGATGCTATGGTCGCTTTCATCGATTCCATTTTTCAGTAATTATGCCATTTTCTCAGGACACTATTTGAGCCCCGGCATGTTACGTACCGTTGGAAAGGTCTTGGCCCAAATAGTCGAGAACACCATATCTCCCATGCCTAAAGTGTGGTCTAGTCAAAAATATAGTGGTTTCAAAATTTCCATAAAGAACATAGTATAGTATGTTATAGTGAAGAATCGTGCTTTTTGACAGATGTACTAAATTGAATGTTTTCTATGTCGCTATCTGTTGTTGGTGATACAAATATCTTATCACATGGTTCTGATGAAGATTTTTTTTATTGTTTATCCAATTTTATATAAAATTACTTTTTCAATCATAAACCCAATTTACGAACACACATAAGAGTGGAAAAAAATTGTCATCATCAAGTTTAAAACACGGCACGACCAATTTCAAGTGTTGTAACTTTGTTTTAAAAAAAGCCGAATATTAAGACCAAAATGTCGTCAGAGGTAATACACCAATCACGTGTTTTACGAACAAAAAATATCATTTTCAGTGAAAATGAAGCAAGTTGAAAAATTCACTTCAATCCGACCTATTTTTTGGCCATGAAATAGCCTCAGATCGCATTGTAACCACTTTTAATCGATTGCTCGTCGAAAATTGAGCGGATATGGTCTCTTGTGAGCCTTTTTCAGCCAGTAGATGCGTATTTTGAAGATTGTTTCCAAAAAGCATCGATCAGTTGAATCTTCTTTTCATTCGATCCTTTCTGCTTCAAAACTGCGCGATGATCAATCGCGAACTGCGCCGTAGAATTCATCACGGAATCCTCGAATACCTCGATGATTTCTTTGCCTCGTATATAATGGGAAAGAGCTTTGGTAACCACAAGCGACACACTGTCTTCAAATTGGTTGATGTTTTGAGCGAGCTCAACCAAACGCGACAGACCGCGATCATGAGTTTCAGTGACCGATTTGTAGTTTACAACCAAAACCAATTTGATGCTTTTGGCATTCTCGATGACACTTTTGATGAGAAACGTTGTGGCGATCTCGACCGTTTCATTGCACGTGTCACCGAAGCCAGGACAATCGTACCACACATTCTGCTCTTCGTCGACGTTCATTTTGCGGAATGAGTGTTCGCGACACCGTCGACGTTCGAATACTTCCTATTTTTTCATCGAGGTCATCGTAAATTGTGTATTCGGAGTTGGGTCCATCGGTCTCTATCGCAATAATTTTGCTATCATCTCTGCACATAATGAATCAGTGTAGATTTTCCAGTGCCCGTATTGCTAACGACCAAAATTATATTTGGATTTGCTGACACCATTAATTTACTTCTTGCTTCATTAAAAAAATTGAATATTCGTTCCGCAGAATCGGTTTCACTATTAATCGAAGCGATTACTAGTCGCGCACAGACGAAGAATACCAGAAAACAGAGGAACTTAGCCATTTCAATTGGCAGCTTCAAATGATTAATTTTTACTGAACAAACGAATTCCGCTTACTACTATTTATACACGAATATAAAAGGGGATTTTTGGCAGTCTGGATAATCTCTTATGAGGATTTATGGACAAGAAAGACTTTATCAAAAAACAAATAAAATACTTCTGATATATCTATTGACTAAATCGAGAGGAGAGTAAGTTCATCTGACTTTGTTATGAAAGAGAAGAGTAAGTTTTTTTCGACTCAAAAATGGTTAAAGGCGAGTATGTTCATTTTTGGAGGGTCGTCGCGGTTTTCTACGGTTTCCTCGGAACTGATAAGAGATAACAACTTGGTGTCTTCGGCAAAGTTGTAGCACTTGAAGTCTTCTATAACATTGCTGAAGTCAGTTATCTCTTATCTTTTATCAGTTCCGCGAAAAGCGCAAAAAATGATAAGAAAAAAAAGTTCGATATAAAATTTGCTTTTTTATGTGCGAGATTTGCGCGCAACTGATAAGAGATAAGAGATAGATGCCTTCAGCAAAGTTATAGAAGACCTCGAATGCTACAACTTTGCCGAAGACACCATGTTGTTATCTCCAATTAGTTGCGCGAAAACCGTGAAGACCGCAGAGGCTAGACGGTACTACGACATACTCTACTTTAACGCCAACAGAATCATCAGAAAACATACTCGCCTTTTCAAAAATATAAATCGAAGAAAAAACATACTCCACTCTCAATCTCACCCATAGAATTAATATGCATAAATTTCGCAAAAACTCCTAAGATTAAGAATTAACTCCCTCTACAGTAATGTAATCCGATTTTAGCACAAAATGGTGTGCTCATTTCTAATTTTGTCTGCGAACTTCTTGCGTCGCGTATGACGTAAATTCAGAATTATAACTTCACTTATTAGCATCCTTTCGAACCCAACGTGTCTCATGCAACTTCAACTTGAGTTCATTTCGTAATTTGGAGTGAGTTTAATGCAGATTATCATGTTGTTTGCGGCAGGCAATAAATCAGTAAATTCATTAGCACATTATCTTTGCGGTTGCGCTGTCTCGTTCGAAGTCTCTAATATTCCGATTTTTAAATGTGTTTCAAGCACAAAGCGCCTAAATTTAACGCACGCCAGTTTATCAACATTGATGTACAAACAAATTTGTTTAAACGGAATTTCACTTTCACCCAAATTTTGACAGTAAATATTTAATGGTTCAAATGACCTAGTTTGAGTGAACACGAAGAAAACTCTGGGAGATGTATAAACAAGAGACTGGTTCTACCGACCGATAAGCGACCGAAAATTATTCGCCGGCTTTCGAATTGAAGAATCATAAAATGTTGTTTGCCAGTCGAAAATCAATCGAATCGAATATGAAATCGAAGTATTTTTAGAAACTGGGCTCACCTAATTATGAGGTGAATCAATTCTAGTTACAGATGATCAACAAGTCTAATCGAGTTTCGCAAAAAGCGTGAAAAATGATAAGAAAAAAAAGTTCTATATAAAATTTGCTTTTTTATGTGCGCGATTTGCGCGCAACTGATAAGATATAAGAGATAGATGTCTTCAGCAATGTTGTAGAAGACCTCGAGTACTACAACTTTGACGAATTATTCTCATTGAAAGCTACTCAAACAAATATCATAATAAACAAGCAAACCGCCTCCACTGAACAATCGAAGCTTCTTTCTACAAAAGTTTTTTTTCTAGTTTTGAACCGCGAGCTCATTCTGAAGCTTTATGAACATATTCAAGTATTGTTTTGAACTCATTTTTTTAATTCGTGTTGAAATAAATACCAACTATACTTTATCAAAAAGAAATATATCATGAAAAATCAACGTGCTGTGTTCTTTGCAACGTTCTGCATAATGAGTGCTGTGACTTTGAAAGGCGTCAAGAAATGTCAAATCCCATTGTTTCGGTGTGTTCAGATGTGTGATTAATTTCGAATTTCGAAAAAGACCGCCGCGGAATAAAAAGTAAAAAATATTACCAACACAGAAGAATTCAATAAATTTTGCAGCAGCACAAATGCTCGAAAGGATAAAAAATAAAATAGAACCACCAAAGTAAACAAATGGAATAAAAGCGTTGTTAAATAGTCTTGCATACGAATTTCGCCCGAATCGAAATGCGAATCAATTGAGTGGAATGGTAGTGAGTGTGTGCGTCACTAAGGTTGAAAATCGCAAACAAGCCACACGGTGCGAGAAAACCAGTTTTGAATGAAGTTCGAAGAGCAGAGGGAACAAATACATTGACACGCACATGCCCAGATATGGACCAACATACATTCTTCATATCAAATGAGACAGACATAGACACAGCGCCTACGCACACAAGCACCACATCAACGCACACCACAAGACGGAAAGCATAACAAAAATATTGGAGTTGAATGAATTCGCGAAAAAAGACAAACAGTTAGTGGTGCGCATTCATACGAAATTGCACATTGAACAAGACAACACACAGCATATTCTACTCACCGTTTTCATGTTCATTTTCGGGGTTAGAAAAATCGAATTTTTTTTTATTATTTTCTTTGTGATTTACGGGCAGTTCTCATAGAAGTCTAATCAGATTATTTGATTTGAGCGAATTAAAAGTGAATCAGCGAGTTTTTCTGAATAAGATTTTAAATTCGTCAACGTTCTCGGATTGACCAAGTATTAAGGCGATTATTACCTGGACCAAACTCACAGAACATACATTGTGTGGAGCAGAATTTGACATACATTAATAAAAAAACACACACTCGACTCACCAACAATCAGCCATTCTTGCTTTCGCGTACACGCCGAATGTGCGCGAGAATTTACAGTTACAAGAATTTTGCAGTCGAGCTTCGCTCAAGAGCAACCAAACGAAAGAGTGTGTATATATACAATCTATATATTAGTTGCCATACGATTCAGTCAACCAATACGTTTGCATCATATTGAATTGGAGCGCAAGAAGTCGAAACACCGTGTTAACAGAAAGAAAAAACAACCAACTGATATACAACTCCAAAGACATCAATTGATTCGGTTTAGTTTTGTTCCATCGCTGACAGAAGAATCACAATTTGTGTTTTTGCTGGACAATTGAAACGCAAATCTAAACAAGCAAATGGAATTATTCAATTTGTCGGACGGCATCTATCAAAACGTTTGAATTGGGTTTTTTTTCACCAAAATTCTCAGTGTTTATTTGTGTTTTTTATCTAATCGAAGCAAAATCAACCTAAACAAATTTGTTGAAGTATTGATACTGATTGGAAGAAGAGAAAAAAGTGGAACATCGATAAATTGTGAAATGTCCATGTAAATTGGCTAAATAAAAAGAAAACATATTCCACCAAATCACGGCAATTCACTTAATACCTGCGAGAGCAAAACGTGTGAATTAAAAAACTGGAACACATGACAAATATGTACTGCGAATTTAAAGCATAAGAAAAAAAAGGAAGAGAACAAACAAAACATTGTGTGTTTTTTCTCAAGAACAGAAGAAAAGAAAAGAGGGAAAAAAAGAATCATCGCAAGTGACGAACGTGAAGGAGTAAACAAGATACAACTAAGCACAGAGCATCTCACAAAAATCATACTCGGAACACTCGAGTGCAGTCAATTAAGAGACAAACATTTCTGGTTCTTCGTGTTGCTGTAGCTGTTACTGTAGTGGTTTGTTGTTTATTTCGGTTCTTGTTACTTACATCGGTATATGCATCGAAGCTGATCTGACAAAACATACACTGACTGACTCTATCTCACTGACAGCTGCTTGTGAATGCGGTTCTGCATGTGTGCGGCGTTTAGTATGCACTTGGTGCTCACCAATCGACTGATTCAATGAAACACTCAGAAAAAGTGGCAGAAACGATTCTCTGTGTTTGTTTTGTTTCTTCCGTCTGTTAGTTCATTTCATTCAAAAGGGAAACAACAAGAGCACACTGACGAAACTTATGCGGAATTATTACATTATCGAAAGAAGTGCGTTCGTTCGAATGAATTTGTGAACGTCGGCATCAACCACAAGTCATCAACTGGAAATAGCTTCAGATTTTTGTTTCCAATTATTCAGTGACGTTTGTTTTCGGTATTATTTGTTTTTTTCGTTTCAATTATTAGTTAATTTTGCTGTTTATTTACGGTTGAAAGTATTTATACAATTGAACAAGTTAATTTTGTGTGGGAAACTTGCACAATCGGCAAAAACAATAATAAACAACAACGAACACCTTCGAAACAAAAGAGAAATTTAAAAGTTCTAATACCAATTCGATGCATTGAAATCATAGTGAAATCAACGATATTTAGTGATTTTTTTTTTCCATCACAGCGAATGTCATCTCATCACAACTTCAAAATTCAACGATATCTGTCATTGTATCAACGTTGAGTGAGTGACCACCGGTGAGAGCAGAAGAAAAAGTTTCAAAACGTTCAGAATTTCACTGAAAAAAAGAGAAATCTGTAATTTAAATAAAAAACACAGTATATAATCAAACAGAGAAAAATAGCAGAGAGAAAAAAACAAGTTGACGCAAAAATAAAATCATAGATAAACAAAAAAACATATGAAATCGACAAAACGATCAACGTAAACATACATCGTTCAAAACTTCAATTTTGCACCGCATCAGTTTTGGATTAACATTTTATTCACATCGAATCAAAGAGAGAGATAGAGAAAAAAAAGAAAACGACACATTTTCATTTGCCCCTCTTGTGATTCTTCGGAACGCATTCAACGTTTTCCATTATTTTATCTTTGTTTGGACAAAAAGAAAGGTAAGTCATTTTTGTCGCCACACACAAATATACGTATATTTGGATTTTGCCGAATCGTTGCGGCAAACATAAATACTACTTTTGGATGGTGTCACGCGAAAAAAGAAAACAGTGTCGTTATCAATAGCCTTTGTTGAATGAAACTCCATGTGTCTACGGCACATTATTTGTGGAGCTGCAGCACATTTGTTTGGTGTGCTGCACGGGAGTCCGTGTATGCGTGTTTGTAGTGCATTCGTTGACAGCGAGTGTCGTTCTCGAAATAATATAATCTATTCGACCAGTTCTGTGCTGTTCTGGTTTCTCATATCAAAATAAAATCGTGTGTGTTGATAGCCACAGAAGGATAGCAAATAAAACACTGTGAACGTATGCGCCTGCCACCAACCAATTCCAAAATGGCTGCATTTTCTATGTATCTATCAAAATACACATTACGATGAACACACACATAAGATCCACTCGGTTCCTTCTCTGTAGGTCTTGTTCTTCTTCTTCGGTTTTTTCTCCATAGCACACGTTCTCAGCAGAAGAAGAACTTTGTTGTTGAATACACCAATTGATGATGATATTCTTGATATTTCAGCCGTACATTGCGTTTTGAGCTCGTTTCTGTTTACGGCATACGTACGACTTCTTTCCATATATGATGAATTTGTTTAATTTCATCGAGTTATTTTTGTTTTGAACGTTTTTAAAGGCACACACGCACACACACACGCAGATATATATCATCACCATATATTCATTTTGCTTTGCTATGCGTTCTCTTCTCTCTTTTTTTCAGGCAAAATGTGTGTACCGTAAAACTGTCGCCGTAAATGTAAATGACAACTTGAAAAAAGAGAGATAAAGAGAGAATAAAATAGAATGAAAAAATAGACCCAGTGAGTAATGAAATGGTTGTCATCATCTATATGGTTCTATGGAACCAAACAAAATAGGTGCCAACTTCAGCTTATTTTAAACATTCATTTCGTTCACGTACACATTCAGTGTCGTACTGAATTTGAAACAAAACAAAAATCCACGTATGTTTATTGTTATTTATTTCCCTCCGACTGGCAGTGCCAGTCTGGCACTTAGATTCTAAGCACACAGTGAGCCATAGCACCGACAAACGCCTAAGACGAAGTGAAGAACATGTGAATATTTCGACGATAATTATCACGGAAATTGTGTGCATGCAAACGAGAGCCAAAGCTGAAAGGTGATCTATGTGAGTGTGTTAGCATATGTGTTCTATGCAACAATATTGCCCCTTGGTCTTTGTGCACTGTGTAAAAAGTCAGTTGGTCGAATGAATGAATCAACATATTGTGTTCGAGAGAGAGAGGTATGAGGCGTTCTTGCCGTTTGCTGTCTGTGTATGAATCGGCTTCGGCTGGCCTATGCATTTATGCTAATGCTTAGTACTAAAATAAAACACACCACATAGGCTTGTAAAATCAAGTTGGTTGCATACGTAGGCACATCTTGCTCTCTTTATCCCGACTTGTAAGCGCCAATATCGCAACTGGGTTTTCATGATCTGTGTTCGTATCTAATTTTATCTCTTCGTCTTGAAATTTATATAAATCCCTTGCCTTTGAATCGTACATGTTAAACCGGTTCGAATATGTATACAATTAAATGAACTCATTTTCTGTTCGGAAAGCGTTGCATTGTTCTCATTTGCGATCAATCATTTATCTCGCCGATGTAATTTGGTTAATGCACCGAAAAAAAGACTAGAAGAAGTCTGTGGAAATTATCAATTTTCATATATTTAGAAGGGAAACGCAGCAAAACAAAAACATTTTTTAATGCCATAATTTTGATTCAATGGGCGTTAAATCAGTAAGCCCGAAGACTGCAATTGTTCGCTATAAATCGTATGCAACCTACCATTGTTTCGGTCTTTCCACAATATCACGTTTTGTTTCACCACGAGCGCTGTTTTCATTGAACTCACTGTTCTCTCTCTCTCTATCTCTCCCTCGCTCTCGCTCTTGCTCGCTCGCTCGAATACATGCTATATTTTTTTCTCTTCATTCAGTTGTTTACATTTCAACAGAATTCTTTTGCCTTTAACTTGTTTTTCGGTTTTCGTTAAAGTACAACAGCGGACGATCCAACCAGAAATTGAATGAGAATAATCGGTGGAATATTCCAAGAAAAACGGTAAATCGTCGGTTTGTATACGCAATCGACGATCCAAATTGGTTGAATTCTCCAGAGACTTTTGCCAAATTAACAGCTGTTTCAGAGAACAAAACGTTTACAGCACATATGCTACCAAAATCTCCTAAATTTCTCATGTTTTTATTATTAATCGGGAGTTTTTTTCTCTTTTGAATCATTATTTCAGTAAACAATCTCAGATTTGAAAATAAAAAGTCTGTTCCATTATATGAAACAGACGGCCGAGGATAAAATTCAAGAAAAAAAGTCGAGAACAAATAACATAGACTTTATGTTTACAATGTTGATAAGCGAAATATTTTCACTTAAGCTAGCTAATCGTTTGATTTTTTTTACCTAAATATCAACAGTTATTTCTTCCAAAAATGGAAACGTCTGACCACATTATACGCTGTTATTTCATTAAACTTGAAATTGATAGAGAGGTCGATTGTCCCGTCAAATCATCACTTCACTCGTTTTGTCGCTAGTCGACCAATTGGCAAGTGGTACAAATAAGAATTTCGAGCATCGAAACTATGAGAGGTAGGCAAATGAATTTGGTTCATTTCAGGTATTCCAGAATATATCATGTCGAATTGAGTTTGCTGTAAAAAGCCAATGAAGAAATCGCCGATGATCTCATATGATATATGAAGCAAGTTCTTCTTCTGCTGCTGCTTTTGTTTACTTTAATCATTGTCTTACTTTGTAGATATTTTTTCTCTGTCGTTTTCATCATCTCTGTCATTCGTCGTTCTTATTTCGATTTTTTTTGTTCGTTCGGTGAATGCATACACATTCGATATGATCAAAAGTCTTGCGAAATGATGAAACACAAAATGTCTGTATTCATTTTTAATAAACGCCTGCGTGTCTGTGTTTGTTCTAGACATTAATTGGAATTCCAGCGAATGAAATAAGAGAAGTTCTGCTTCACTAGATTGTCTCTGGTAAAATGTATTAGAACCGTACCTAATTTGACAGACACTTTCGCAGAATTCGCTTTGTTGATTGATGCGAAATAAAATGAATTCGATTCGTTGTTTTTGTGAAAAACACTCCCAAATTAAGTTATACGGAGGCAATCGATTTCGTCGAAGAATTTCGAAAAAGTTCGAAACAACAAGAAAGTACCAACACTTTTTTGTTCGTCAATTTTTAATGGATGCCGGTTGAGAGTCCAGTTCATTTGGTATGCATGACAAATATGAATCGCAAAACAATTTACGCGAGTTTTTTTCTCTCGTTCGATTCAATTCTCATGAATATTCAAAAACAGGACGGATTTGTAACTGGCGAAACATGAGCCAGCGAAATTGATTCGATTGGTGTCCAATCGGCTACTTGTGGCACCAAACCAACAAGAATGACGTCTAGATAGAAATTCAATTGAGCCGAAGTGAGCCAAAAATGTGATCAATACGTCTATAATATGACCATTGGAACTAACTAAAGTTGCATCCGTGACCATATACAATACGAAATGGGAAAGACACTTTTCAGATGTAACCAATTAACGAAAAACCGGTTTGAAAATGAATTTTAGATTGGGCTACGCTAATTTGCATTCAAGTGAAAAAAGTATCACACGATTTTTGTTTCTTTACACACTTCAGTTCGAAAATAATCAAAATCAGTAGCGCCGCAGTTGATTTGCGCAGTTCAGAACGGTTCAGATTTTTGAAGTATTCCTAATTTGCGATTTCTTTTGTTTGTTTGTTTCAAGCGAATGAATATGAACACTGATAAAAACAAAAAAATTACTTTGACAGTTATGACGATAATAATATTCGCCGGACGAATGTTTGAAACCTGTTGACAACGTTTTTATATGACACCATCACCACCACCACCAACGAATATCGATAACGAAATTTTCTACGAAACATGTAAATACACTTCTCACCAGTGAATGTTATTGGATTCGGTGTAACAGACTTAAATGGAAGTGGCACAGTATTGCGGCAAATATGGAGAAACACAAATATGTTATTTTTTCAGTGGTCGAGGTGTCAATCAATCGCCTGTGCTCGATACACTCCCCTGTGACACGCACCAAAGATTGTTTCGCTCAAGATAGGAAATCTATTTATTTCTCCGTTGAATTTATACTGAACAAAAAAAATAAAATGTTGTTTTCAGAAAGTTGCGTTATTCACTCCAATGATATACATGTTTATAGGCCACTGATGTGTGGGTGATGATCTTTTACACAAATTGCCATAACAACAGTTTTAATTTGTTTATGAAGAGTAAAAAAGTATCCAATAATACTTGAATCATGATTAGATTCGGTATCGTGTTATTTTGCATACTGCTAGAGATGCATTGACACATGAAATTTCCAGAGCTCGTCTCACTCTCATCCGACTGAGAGAATTATTTCTGATTTTCTGTAGACGCATTTTTTATTTCGTTCTCTATCAGCGGTTCTATTTTTAGCGCGTACTTTTTGAATAATAATTTTGATTTGCATACCGCCTTGTCTCATTCGAAGAAATGAGAGAGAGATTTCTAGCTGCTCAAGACACTGGACCCACTTTGCAGATAACAATTGGGTTGAGAGCGAATCGAAATAAAAGAAAGAAAGCAATCAAACAGTTCGGCATCTGTTGCCATTCTTTTGGAATAACTGTTGTTCAGAATGAATAAATTGAACGTTATTTCATAGCACACGTGTTGCTCTTCTCATATTCGCAACCTCGGGGGTAGACACTGATTTTAATATCAATCTGGTATCACTAATCTTTCTAATTTTTGGAAATATATCCCTAGTTTCATTTAGTTTTCTCTAATATTTCTAATAATTGAATGAAAGTGCTTACATCTTCTAATATTCTCGCAAAATGCTCGCCATTTAGTTTTACATTTCCAATACATTCTTTATGGAGATTTTTGTTTTGTTTTTTTTTTGTTTATGCACAAATCTGCCTATCTATTTACATTGTCTCTGTATATTTGTAGACAATATAGTATGTACAGAGGCAATACGTTGATATAGCCAGACTTGTTGACAAATAACGGGAAATAAACAAAACAAAAATCCATAAAGAATTGTATTGGCATTGCATTTGCCATGTAAAAGTCATCAAACATTCGAGTTTCTAATATTCTCTAATTTACTGTATTAGATTCTAATTTACTAATCGTGTCTACCCCCTAGTTCGCAACTCCATTGAACCATTTGAATAAATATTTAAGAAATTCTGTGACGTAGACCGTATATATGACGCAAATAAAATTATCGAATAAAATCGAACTAATGTTAGAATCTAATCTGCGATTAATCTGTCAAAGTTAATGACTTCTCAAAGATGACTTCTGTGAAAGTTGCGGACTGTATTCAAAAAAGCAAATATTCATGTGTGTCCGATAGTCACAATTTATGACTTAAACTTGTACGTTTTGAGTCGAACTTTTGACGACATATCAAAAAAGTCTACCAACAAAACGTCTCACATCGTAGTGAAGTAAACATGAAGCAGCTGTCATTGATCCTCCTTCATAGATTCAACGTGTACGTAAACGTGTAAACACACGATTCTATAAATATAAACATTGATAAGAAGTAATTTCAGTTTTTTTTCTCTACTTTTTTTTCTCTCAATTGAATGAATTCGTCATGAGCGATTGTTTTTATTTTGTAATGAAAGGAAGCGCAAATTCGTGATTTCAAACCTGATAACAACACCGTATCATTTTGTTTCAGCTGACAAATGTATGTTATTGTGCTTTGGAAGGGAAAAAAAGTAGCAATCATTTTTATCGGATGCTTTCGACGTTGTTTTGTCTGTATTTCTTTCAAATCATTATTGTTTGTTTGCTCACTGGCTCGCTCGCTCGTTTGCCTGTCTAAGATTGTCAGTGTGTAAGTTTGAAGTCAATGTTCGATTGAAACTCCGCAGTAAACACAGGTTCTGGAATCGCAAATGTGCATTTTAGAAAGTCAACGTGGGCAATAATTTATTATGTTGGTTTTTGTTTTGCCTTTGTGCAGACGGTCTAAATGAAACGAAAAAAAAATATTTGCAAAATTTGATCACCTTTGTTGAGAATCAGAACCAAAAACAAGACCGTGACTAATTGTTTTTTCCATCAATTATATTACTTGCGGTATTAGCAAAACGAGAACGTAAACAATTGGTCTTTGAAGAAACAGCACACAGGCAACTGCACCCGATTCAAATTACGTGTTAATACAATTTGTGTTTCGCACATTCAGGGCTAACTTTTTGAGATAACACTCAACACACTATATTTAATAATAAAATAAAATAATATAACGGCTTTTTCTACGTATTCCAGTTTCTTATTTTTTATTTTCTTGCTTCTTTCAAGAGTCGACCCGAAACTGCTTGCTCATTCAATTACACTGGGATTGTGCGAGAGATTTCGTATGAAATAAAATGAGTTCAAATTGTGTTGCGAATAATGATTGTATGTTTTCCATTTTTAAAAGTAAATGTATCCAATTTCATACGAACGGGGCATATTATTTTACGTAACAAATAGCCAACCAAAATCGTTGTCACGTTGTAGTGCATGTAATTCTCCATGGTTGCAAAATGAAGCACATGTTTCTCAATGCCCTTGACGCAGCAAGCTGTTCTTCAATCTCAATGGATGCTGAAACAAGAGAGAGGAGAACAAAAACAATGTGTTTAACTTACTTTTTCCATTTCGAAGCTATTTTCAGAAAGTCTTTCGCTTCATTTTCCGTGCCATTCGTCACAAGTTTTCTTTCAACCAAACACATTGCATGGAACTTGAGGAAGGAATCACATTGCCAACATTTTTCTAAAAAAAATTCATCAAATTAATACTTGTCAACATTTTGTCATTTTTTTGTTTACTGTTTGTCATAAAAATTGAATCATTTGGAGCAAAGAAACTAATTGCAATTTACTTCGGTTGAAATAGAAGTCAATGTACTGCCGAAAATAATAACCAAAACAGAGAAGAAATTGCCTGCATATTATAGACCCTATACTTATAATCATAGACATCGGATGACTTGTGAGACTGACGAACATTTGTAGAAGTGAAACAAATTTGCATCACAACATCCGCTTAAATATCAGATCGATTTTTTTTTGTTCACGCCAACATGATGAGCGAAAAGAAGAAAGTCGAGCTTCTGCCAACAGTAGAGCTATTGCTGCTGACTTTCAAAGTGCTCTTTTATTCGGAACGAACAAAAATAATATTCATCGGTCACATCGCCATTAGTTACCGCGCTGTTCATTTGTCACTTTTCCCCTTTTCTCTTTCATTAGAGAGCAAGCTTATGACTATCTCTTCGGAGCCGGTGTCACGATTTATGAATTTTATGCGCGAAATTCACCAACGAAATGATGTGAAGCCTTCTGATGGTGAAAAGTAACAAAACCGTGTTTATAATTATGCGCATGAGAATTCTCATCATCACAGTTGATTGTGGATATTATTTTCAAGTTTTAAAAATAAACTGAAAAGAAGAAGATGTTTGATAAAAATGCGATTAAATTAAGGTCGATGTCGTTGGCCCCACCCCAATTTGGTGCTGGGTCGTCCTA
>NW_022595284.1:24528-62493 GCF_009176505.1 Sitodiplosis mosellana
TAGGACGACCCAGCACCAAATTGGGGTGGGGCCAACGACATCGACCTATTAAATTAATGAATGATAGACAATTTGGTGACAATGTGATCCCACAGTGAACAGGAGTTCTCAGTCTATTGATGACCAAATTTGTATTGGGATTGACGGGAATTCCGATTTTGGACATTTCTCTTTCGACATTCTGGATTTTATATAACATGCTGTTCGTTGAATTGAAGAGCGAATTCATGTTGACACCAACTTGTTGCTATCCATGCACACGGCACGATTATGTTATTCAAAGGCGGTCATCAAATGAATTCTTTGCCATATGATTCTTGACGTTTGATCTAGCAACAGTATCTCTTCATCACCGACGAATGATGCCATTGAACCAATAACATAAAATCTGATTCTTCGATGATCTTCAGAAGATTTGAACTACTGTAAGTGGAAAATGCCGAAATGATTCGATGACTTTGTCCAATCTCCCATATGTTTGCTATACGTGCTATTTTTGTCACTGGTTCACTATTTTCGTTTAGCTTCGTTAGTATTTTATTTGGATTAATAAAATTAAATTAGTCGAGTCATTTGAAGCGATTTAATGTTTGACAGAAACATCTCGTCAAGGGTTAGCTAAATTAAAATAAATGGATCGAAAACTTGATAAACCGCTTCCAAATTGAAAAGTATTTATAGACTATTTAACGCAGCAGCACAAATAAATCTATCCCTTTGGGACATCATAAAATGAATAACAGCTATTAACATATTTTTAGTAAACAAAACCATTTAACCCTTGACGTTTTTGATGAAATGGAACCAGCTGAAAATACACTCAAAGCAATCAGTGAAGTTTGATTATGTCTCTCTTTAAATATTTTAATTGACTTCATAGTGAATGTGTTTCATACTTCAGCGAGCAATCTATTGAGACGGTAAGGCCACAGAATAAATGGAATTTGGATAAAAATAGACACAGAAAATTGATATTAGTGGTTTAAAGATTGCTATTGTGCAAAAAAGTGTTCAAATAATTCCCGCCTGGGATTTACACCTGGGACAATCTCAAGTTGGAAGAAAAATTTGGCACAAAAAACCTGGTGCAATTTATCACTCGTGAATCCCAATGATGTAAGGGGTTGCAAATATTTCATGTTTTGTCGTGGAGCACAGGTTTCTAAAAAAGGCGGTATGCTTAGTAACAAGTCAACAATCTTGAACGTACATTCAAATGTACATACGGATCAAAATTAGTCAGTTCACGGTTTTGGAGAGTTCATTGAAACCCATGAAATAAATATGAAACCACATTGTCACGTACAGAACATTATTTTTTCTCAGTTAGAGAACCAACAAAAAGTTGCTTTTGAAAAAAAAACGAGCTTCAATTTCGACAGTTCAATTCTTGATTTAATCATTCCTATACTTCACGGATGACCTTTGTTTTCATTCGCAAGCGATCCACAGCAGCATTTAACGAGATCATTACAGATGAAGAGAAGAAAAAAAAACGTCCAAAAGTAAACTATTATCTTGAACAATCGAATTTGGCCATTCATGTAATTGCCTAGCAAATTGTCACAACTTGGACCGCCATTCGTATCATAAACATAATGGACAAAGGAGGAAGTCTGCGCACGAAACCTCAACGGAATTAAGTGTAATTTTTGTACCTAACGGTTTGTGGACCGATGCTCTGTCATAGACAATGATTTATTTAACGACAACGAAGAAACGAGTAAAAAATTCTGCACACTTTGGGTTCATTGGACTATGAACCATTGAAGATATATCAACAGTAAAAAAAGTGATTACATAAAAATTCGCATTATGTAAACACAATCTTAAAAAAAAAACTGTTTGACAAACGGGAATTCACGGCTCACGGCATATGTCCAAAAGTTTACTGAAGAAACGTACGTCGTACCCAACAACATGAATCGTAAATGGAAGATATTCAGCAAATGATGCTCTAGTGGCATCTATACGGTAGAGTTTGGAAATTTGATTAAATGATTTCGTCACAAGGTTTACCCAAATATTGGAAATGGTATTTGTCAAAAATGGCATTTCAAAATTCATGTTAGTGAACTTCCGATAGGGACAAACAGAACTCTGAAAGGTTTTGGATCTGTTGAATATAACAACATTGTGCTTCACAGCGTTGGTCGTACCATTTTTTTGGCCAAACAGATTTCGGTAGAGTTCATAACATTTGAATAATGAAGAAAAAAACGTCATTTTTGTATTGTGAAAATGAAATTTTATTTCAATTTCAAATTGAAGTTTTTTGAATAATTGCTCGAGTTACATATTGCTTGAAAATTGTCATTGCAACAAACCGTGAACAAGTAACTACCGAATTAATAGTAATTATAATTACTCCATAAGGCAACTAATACGGTGACGAGCAAATTTGATGAAAGTAATTTATAATTCTCACGCAAGGTCAAGTAGTTACTGAAATTGTCCGGCGCGAAATTAATCAAATTATATTACACGTAGAAAAAAAAATTCATCTTCCCACAATTTGTCGAACAAGAGGTGGCAATCGCCTTCAAATGCCATATCGATTACTTCAGTCTAGATGTTTTATATAATACTTACCCACCGGCCATACGAATTTAGAAGAAAAAAGCACTTTGTCATTTTTTCCATGTCTATACAAATGGCACCATAAGGTGTTGGTACTATACCGAACCGAACCAGATGTTTAGTCCAAATGTACACGCGCTGACCGGTTTCAGTCCGAAGTCCAAAATACTAATTTTGGTTCGTCATTCTTTTCGGAATATTTTCAAATCGATATTCATTTCAATGTTTCCGCATTTGTGGTTGCACGCACCTACTTTTATCGATCCAAACACTTTGTACTTCCTTGAGTTGTTAACAAAGCAGAAGAGAGAAGAAATCTACGGATTACGACCGATATTTGAAAAAAGCGTCGAAAATGCACAATAAAAATGGTATCAGATGGTCGATTAAAATTTAAAAAAGCGTCTCATTTAAATTGGCAATAAGGCTTCGGTCTTACACGAGAGAGTGAGTGAGTTGTCGCTCAAGATTTGTGGCCAAAACGGAATCATGCTTGAATTTCTCTTCCATTTCTCTTCCATTTCATTAGCCAAACGGAAGAAAATAAAAGAGAATGGAAGGTGAATACGACGTGTACGAATTCGGTGACGACAAAAGGTTTCACTTTGGTCTGGGTCATCGACATGCACCTTTTATCGATTGAATATCAATCGGTTTTACATTTGCATGCGTTGCAAACATGCAAGGATATGAGCACATTAGAAAGCCAACTGCAGTCGAAGTTCAACAGATACAAAATGAGAAACGTCTCTATTGCCATCGCATTTGCATTCGACGTATATGTTCAGTTCACGTCAACTAAGACATCGCGTTTTGCAATATTTATCAGATCAAATATCCAATGAAATACTCAACCTTTCAATTCGATGCACGTGATAATTCTCCATGGCAACGCTAGTATATTGATTGATTCACTGAATCAGACTCAGATTATAATACGCCCAAAACGTGGCAATAAATGGTGATATTGACTTTTGGTGATATTTTGTTCGTTTTCAAAGTTTGGGTCTTTGGAACCAATCCAAAGAATGATGGAAGGGGCGCCAACAAATGTTACCAGCTAATATTTAACAGTCTTCTTTGAATGTCTTTGCCGAATTCCTAAAATATGCAATGTCTTTGCGTGATTATTGAAAAATTAGCACGTCTGCCTTGCCGAAGGAAGAATGATACCATAAAAGATGCAGTTGTGCTAATATAGTTCGCAGAAGATTTTTCAGTTCATTTCTCGACGGCATTCGATGCCCTTGTATAGGATATTGGCAATGATGAGCCAGATTCAGTTAACAATTTGGCAAAACGTAAACACCCAATCAACAGTTTAACAAATGATTTTCTTGTAAACCATTTCACACAAATCAACATCAATATAAATATTATTGAATTTTGATCGCTCATGGAAAATCAATTTATACGTTGAAACATTCAAGGCGAATAAAATTCAACGGAATGAATGAAATGGATTTTAGCTAGTATTCACTGAGGTCAGTTAAATTGCTATAATCAACTAATAAATCAAGATAATCACAAAGGTTCGGAATGTACCTAAAGCGAAGAGACTGCGCTGTAGTCTTAAACTGATTGAAACTTTGCTTCTTAACACAAGAGAAATTTCGGAATGTCTCGTCTAAAGGGCACACATATTGAATGTTGTGCCTTTTGTAATGTATCTCTTTCTGCAAGAATCAGCTGCTGGCCGCTGGTACATTTTCCCCAAAAGAGAAACAAAGTACAGCTACGGCGAAAAGCCGGTTTAACCGGTATGTCTAAAAAATAAAAATTCGGTCAATATCGCAACAACACGTTTATCATTTTTAACTCACACACAAAAACCACAAGGTGAGATGAGAAAAATAAGTTTGTATTCCGTTAGCGCTCAAACTAAATATAAAATGAGTGGAAAAATTAGCCGATATCAATTCCAAATCTTTGGGAGATTTTTTAAGTTTAATAAGCCAAGGTAGTGAACGGGTCTTTCTTTATTATAAATAAATAAATTAAATATTGGAGAGTGAGAGCCATTCAATAATTCAAATTGACCACAGTGAGAAAGTTCATTTCGATAAACGTGTCAAAATAAACGAGTCTTCGATGAGAACAGGTAATGCGCGAAACATTTTTGGAAATTCCGATGTTCTCAACACGTTTCTTTTTTTACATGTGCTCTTCACATCCACTCCAGCGTGTTTATCGGTGGCATAATTAATATGCATAAATTTCGCAAAAACTCCTAAGATTAAGAATGAACTCCCTCTACAGTAATGTAATCCGATTTTAGCACAAAATGGTGTGCTCATTTCTAATTTTGTCTGGGAACTTCTTGCGTCGCGTATGACGTAAATTCAGAATTAAAACTTCACTGATTAGTATCCTTTCGAACCCAACGTGTCTCATGCAACTTCAACTTGAGTTCATTTCGTAATTTGGAGTGAGTTTAATGCAGATTATCATGTTGTTTGCGGCAGGCAATAAATCAGTAAATTCATTAGCACCTTATCTTTGCGGTTGCGCTGTCTCGTTCAAAGTCTCGAATATTGCGATTTTTAAATGTGTTTCAAGCACAAAGCGCCTAAATTTAACGCACGCCAGTTTATCAACATTGATGCACAAACAAATTTTCTAAACGGAATTTTACTCTCACCCAAATTTTGACAGTAAATATTTAATGGTTCAAGTGACCTAGTTTGAGTGAACACGAAGAAAACTCTGGGAGATGTATAAACAAGAGGCTGTTTCTACCGACCGATAAGCGACCGAAAATTATTCGCCGGCTTTTTATTCGAATTGAAGAATCATAAAATGTTGTTTGCCAGTCGAAAATCAATCGAATCGAATATGAAATCGAAGTATTTTTAGAAACTGGGCTCACCTAATTATGAGGTGAATCAATTCTATTTACAGATGATCAACAAGTCTAATCGGATATTGAAGAGGGTAAACTGGAGATAAAAAACAAAACTAGAAATAAGAGCAAGGCTCAGAATGTCTTATTGCTCTGTAAACTAATTTCCGGTTCTAAAAGTGATTCATTCATACCCGAATGGTTATGTTTGAATCATTGATCCTTCCCATCGATAACCAACGTTCGCTTCGAATGAAATACACTGTTCGTTTTCATCTCATTTTCAGCCATAAAGTTTATATTTAAACACCTCATTTCGCAATGGATCTGGTTGAGATGTGTATGAGTAGCCGCAAAACATGGAAATGTCGAAATTTTATTGCATATTTCATAGCGCTGCTATATTAACCAGTCAATCTATGCTGTTCCAAGACGTACAGACACGAACACAACATTCAATCCAATTACATTTGCTTGGATTGAGATTTGGTGCGCTGTGTTTGATTTGATCGTTGCAAATAAGATTTCAACTGTTTTACACACATACATTCGAATATAAGATTGTCCCCATTCGAAATGCAAGACGCGAATATGCGTGAGCTAATTTCAACGGTACGCGTCGCACAAAAAACTTGTTTTGTCTGAAAAGATGTTTGTGCAATACTGTGTCGGACAAGCTTGGTGTTTTTTCTCTCTCAAGTTTCAGATTGTTTGTGTTGTGACCACAAAATGAATTGTTTTTTCGTGCAGCGTGCATTGACAGACGATGCAAAAACGGCTACAGAATCTCAATGAGTTCCTTCATGACACGCTTTAACTTCGGACATGTATATTGTAACCTCTTTCCCCTTTGGCAGCCAGCTGCATTGTATGCTGCTTGCACATTTCCACTTTTAATGTCGAAATTCACGAAAATTGCATAACATTTTCATGAACCACATCCATCTTGCTGCGTAAATTCCAGTCTTAATATCGAGCCAAGACCGAAAACATATTTCTCTTGTAATTTAAGAGCGAGAGGCGAGACAAACTGGTTTTGCAGCTTCGTGCAATACAGACAATTCAGATTGGTTACACCGATCTAAGTAGCCAATTATGTGTTAAAATTAACACGTATAAAAGCGCATTGCTGACGTGCCATTTCAAACGTCGAGTTTTAATGGATATCAAACGGTATTGGACGAAGAAAAAAGAACAAAGGTTTGGAACAAATCCTAGTCATTTGATTCGATTACTGACGCACATAACCATTTGCAAATGTTCTATTATTATTCATGATGAACACTGACCAGTTCGAAAATTCATTTCGGTCGATTGAGTTCGTTGCAAGTGAGATGGGCTTTAATAAACGGTACAAATTGATTAATCACTCATAATTTGTTCCTTCATTTGCAAATGGTAGTCAAATGAATACAGCCACAGCGTGGCTATTGCCAAACGGTGCGTAATATACGGGAACCGGTCTTTGATTTATTTGCAGACATAGAAAGACCACTCGGACGGCAAAGCAATCACTCGAAATGCGCAAATCAATTACACTCTATAAATTGAAATTACTGTAGCTATCGTTGGTGTTTACCACTTTATTGGTTGTTTTGATATCAACCAGAAAGCACTCATTGTGTGTGTGTTTGCTTTAATTAAAAGTAATGCACTTCCAGGCCGTATATGCAAAACATGAAACTATTGTAGACACAGTCATGAACACCACAATGTCCGTAACATTCGATATGTGCTAATCATTGTTTCAATGTCAAACTAGATTAGATTAACCAAAAAAATATCCAACAAAGGAAAAAAACGCAGACAAAAAAGGCAAGCTCGATATTGTCATCGTCATCGTCGTTGTCGAATGTTCGTTGGCGTTGTCTTTTTTCCACTTCGATTTGTTTATGATGTCAATTGCTGATTTGTCAGTTATATGATAAATAATACACGTCTAACGGGTAAAGTGGCCAGACCAGTCAGTTTTTACGTCTTTATTGGGCTATTACTTATTTTCCTCTACTTAATTCTTGCTTTTCTGTCTTTCTCCCGATTCCATCGAATCGGTGACGCCGTACAATTTGCATATATTCGATCTGAACTTGATGTGCTTCGCTGGATAAGCTGGACGACAATCGCATATCAAGAATACAAATAATTTAAGTTTGCAAATTCAACGCATGTACTGTTGAAAAAGAAGTCAGCAAAACACAGAAAATAGTCGATTGTTCGAGTAATTTGTTTAACTAGATTATGACGTATTGTGTGTGTGCGCTTCGAGTGTCCAGTATTTTGCATTTATCGTATGTGCTGATTTTGTTATTTATGAGCTGAATATCGTTCAATGTGTCCATGCGCGTGTACACACTTTAATTGCTACAATTCAATAAACGTGCATAAATAATGAGGCCGAATGGGCACAATCGCATGCAAATGAAACGAAAGGGAAAAATCGTCAAGTGACAATTCGCGTGCTTTCGAATTTGCACTAAAATCACATTTGCTATTAGCATAAGCGAATAGACGTTGCACGTAATAAGGCTGGCGCATTTACAATATCAAGTGAATTTCCTATGATTACCTTGACTTGCTGTGTGTGCTTTTGATTGTGCGTTCGCTCGTAAAATACAATTGTTCAAATGACCGCCCAGCAACTCCAATTGAAAATTGCATTCGCATGGCAGATTCCACGCAGCAGCTTCGGTCGGTCGGTCAGTCGCATGCGAAGAATGATAAAATCGAAAAATTTGTGCGCACAATCGTCGAAACATTTCTCTCATTTGACCCGATTCACTGCAAATATGCGATTCACGAATATTGATGCGATCAAAGTGCCTCTTCCTTGGCTCCATTTGCGGTTTTCGATTTTAATGCGCTCCGTTTTTGGATAGCCGATTAACTATAGCCGATAAATTCGTTCTGAAATGTGGAAACTTTGCCACTATATTGTTCGAACGGTGTGGAATGGAACGGAACGGAACGCAGTGCACAAATGCATATTTTACATGGTTATTGGATTTTAACACAAACGTATAATTGAATTAGTCTGAACAAGGGAATTATTATTGAATTCGATTTCAGTTTATTGGTTGGAAATAATGCCAATCGTCGACTGAAATTGTGTAATTATCTAACGAGAAGAGGATCAATTAAATGGCTGTTTGGTTTGGCAACAATCACTTAGCTCGAATCATGAGGAGACACAGAGAAAAGGATGTTGACTCTCCTCCTACGGCTATTGATAGTTTGCTCATACATGTTTTTATCGTTCATTTGCACGAGCGCAAACAGTGTTGAAACAGCCAAATATTCCCATCTTGTTTTTTTTGTTTGTATCCAAAACAATTGTCTCGTCAGCATTTTATGTGATATTCTAAAGAAATGTGAATACAACAGTTAATTTGACGGATTGTTTTAATTGCTTGATGTGTGCTTTATTTGCAATTGACTAGAATTCCATGACACATTATTATTATTATTATTATGGTGTACGGCCACGCACGCCAAACAACAACTCATCTGAATTAGAATGAATGCTGCTAAACATGTAAATGATGTCGGTATTTTTTTTTGTTCTTTTGCAGGCTTTTGGTTTCTTTTTGCATTCATACCGTTCCCTCGGTTGCTGTTTTCAAATACGTTTTTTCTTGTCGGTAAGTAACTACATCATTGTACGTTTCTTTTGGTACAAAATTGTGCTAATGTAAATATTGGATGTGAATCAAAATGAAAAATAATAAATGTTTTTAAAAGAATTCGCGAGCATATGTTTTTCCTCTTTGCGTGTGAATCAAACAAAACAAAACAAAATTCAACCTGTAAATTCGCTTAGAAACTGACAATTAAACAATTAACATTTGAGATTGTTGGCGGTTCATTTCGTTTTGTTTTTACTTCGCAAATTCATCAAGCCAAACAAATTAAACATTCGTTTAAGTGATATGCCGTTTATTTTCATTTCATTTTATTAAACTTGATTGCAATGCCGCCGTCATGTCAAACGCGCACACACCAGAATTGATCAATTTTGATGGACTTTTTCCATTGTTACAATTTTGTGGCTGTGTCATCATTTAATGATTCCGTTTTTATTTTCGGCTTTGATCTTCAACTAACGATTTTTTGTAGCGCGCGCACTCCAAGTACGTGAGCAATAATCAAATTGAGTAATCATCGATGCGTATATTGGTTGAGCTGTAGTTTTTTTTCTACCGTTATTACTCAAATTATAACATGGATTCGAAGGTTGAGGTCACTACCAAAAGAAACAATTATCAACGATGGAATGAAAAAGTGAAGAGACGCAACATATGAAACGTCTACAACAATGAAAGCACATGTTTGGTTTTGTTTTGTATTTGGGTGAATATTGTTTTAGAAAAAAAATTGTAAACTAAACAAACGCAATCGCTGTTTATTCTTTTTTTGCACTCGCCGTTCACGTGCGTGAATGAAACAACATGCCAGACAGAATACGATTTCAAAACTGTAATAAAACTGTACTTATATGCTTGCTGAAATATTGTGTTGATGCATTGTAATAATAGCACTGAAAGTAACGGCTCAGACACTTTTTCGGGTAATTTTTTTTGTTCGTCTCTGCACAATCGTATGATAATGCAATAATAAACACAATCGTTTTGGATAGTTGATGGACTTGAGACGCTCATACAGAACAATGAAGACCTTAATTGTGTGTTGAATGTGCGCTTACGCAAAAGAACGAGTTTAATACAGTATGGAAATTTTCCACACCAATAAAGTTAATTTTATATTTTGCCCCGAAGAGCCGTCGATACCCGTTCAATATTTTTGAATATGCGTTTGTCCGAACCAGAGTAAACACTTCCTTGTTGATAGTTGACAGCAAAAATTTGAAAGCAAGTTCAGAAACACGACTACTAACAATGACATAAACCAAGTGTTAAAAGCAATCCAACGGCGAAAACATTTTTCAGTTTTGAATTTTCGAGCTGTCATAAATGGACATTCGATACAACTAATACTTGTGATCAATTGTCTCGAAATTAGTGCTTAGTGTTGGGCTTAAAAATAATCCCGTGAATATTCTAAATGAATACTCTTGAGAAGTGAATCAATATACATAGTGTGCAAAAAAGTCATTCAGTTTTCTTACCACAAATTGTTGTTCCATTGATGGAACTGTGATAAAAGTGCCACATATAAACCAGAAGCCACCGTATGTGTAGTGTTTATCTTTGGAAAAATCCTAATCTATCGAAGGGTAAAAAAACCATTCACAATATCCATTCTTCTGTTCACATTCAGCTCTTGGCAATATTATTATCAGCTCAAAATGCGAAACAAAATCAAATCATTATTATTCTCCTCAGCCGCTGTGCTCAATTGGCCTGGTACAATGAAAGTGGCAAAGTGCTCATTGTTTGTAGAGGTTTTATCAATAAACCGTCAACCGTGCCACTAACATAAAACTAGATAGTTGAATGGAAAAAATGGGTTAAAAGTCAACCATGTGCAAATGCGGTTAACCGTTTTATGCACGCTTTACGCTTCAAATCGTCGTAGCAAAAGATACCGTGTGCTCCAAAAATAAACACACATCTTCATTGCTAAGTTTGATGCGCAGAACTTGCAGTGTGTGCCATTAGTGTTGAAATCGATCTTTGTGTGACGAGTACGATGACCAAGACGGCTGCAAAACAACAATCAGATTATGATAATCGGAGTGTAAGCAAAGTGCACGTGTCCAGGACGGTCACTATCATTCAATTGGATAATTAAATGGCACGTCAAAACGGTCACCGATAACCGAAGATTTACACTACACTCTCAAAAATCAGCCATATCTGTTATTAATATACCTTGTAGTAAACGCGTTTATAGTGTTTCACTGTAGTAGCAAAGTATCCTATTAAATTCCACTGTAGTATTACTACAAGAAAATTTAATAGGTAACACCGCTACTACAGTGAAACACCATGAACGCGTTTACTACAAGGTATATTAATAACAGATATGGCAGGATTTTCGAGAGTGTATAATTTCTATTTTGACATTTCAGAGAAATTTTCTAACCGTGTTTCGAATTTGTGCCAACTGAAAAAAAACCGCATTATTTTCGTTATTATTGCTTTTCAATGGTGAATGCTACAATTCGAGCGATAAATACGTTTCAAAACTAAATGCCAAACTATAATTTGAAGGAATTTGCTGAAGAATTACATACATTTTTGCCACATTTTGTTTGTTGCATTTTCCGTTCACATTAGCATTTGCCTCGATTTCGCGGCCAGCCAATGGATTGCATTCGCCAGTTTATTTATATAAATATTTCAATAGCATCCCGCGAGCGTTGTTTCGGTTTGATAAAAGAAATGTAGTTGGCGTTTAAAAATAGATTACCAATCATTGAATATAGGCTAGATTGACCAAAAATTATCATGTTTCACGGTTGATTGCCGATAGATCCACCGGTTTTTTGTTACCACTATCATGTTAATTTTGTTTTGTTTTGATTTCTCACAAAAGATTGTTTCATTCGTCTATATAAAACCACAATCGAGAGACACTGAGTGTCCATAAATAGATATTTTGAAATGTGAATGCATATTAATAAGCATTTGAGCGAACTTTCGTCATGTGTATTCCAATGTGTTTTGGTTTTTCCTTCAAACATTTCGACAAAATGAATTCAGCGTCCATTTCGGAAAGACAAACTCGATCAATACAGCTCGTATTTTTCTAAACGAATGGAATATTTTTACATTAGCCGAGCGTATACGAACACACACAAAATTCTGCAACCATAAAACAGTTGTTTAATCAGCTTACGATTACATTATATTCAATTAATGCTTCGTGCATCGTGTGTGACTGGCAGTCACTGACTGCATACTTTACATTGTACAATGTGAACAGTCGATGCATACATTGGAAAAAAGCATACTAAGCAACACTGACATGTTTATTACACCATCGAAAAACCATGCAGAAAGTTCCTAGTTAGAAAACGGCGTTTCGGTAACAGTGCTCGTTGCACTTTCTTAAATGTTACATTTAATTGTGAATTTTCCGATATTTCGCACACACACACACCATCGCTTGTGCACGCTAACTCAGTGTGCCAACAGTAATTCCGCAGTCATCATTTTCAGTGTTGGATACAGTGCATTTCATTATTATTCTTCATTCTGTCGATTTTCCAGATTGCTGTGCATGTGTTTGTGTGTGTGTAAGTGTTGGTCTGTCGAAATTCTACACTGAAAGCGACATTACACATTTCATGCAATTTTCTATGTATTATCTGATTGTAGCAGCGGTAGAGTTGATAGAGTACTTCGCTTAATTCATTCACTCATAATCTTTATCGAGTCGCTGGAGAATAATATGCTGGCATTCGTATGTGCATGAGAGAGAAATTAGTACCCTTGCAAAAAATGTAATGGCTATGTATATGGTTGCTATATAGTGATTCAGTTAGAAAATGAGTCATTTGGTTGAATTGATTTAAAAGAAAATCAGGATCCAGTTATCTAAAAGCAGCTGAGTAACTAAAAGATATGATTTACACCCCAAATCCGGATTCTGTTTAATCATGAAATTTTCCATTAGGGAACCTAATATTTGAAGGGGTTATCGCGCTCGATGCCAGTAGTTTCAACTAATTTTTTTTCACATATCTATGTGTGCTAGCTGCTTGTGTGAGCACTTTCAGATTGAAATTGAATCCGTTTCCATGACATATTGTGCTCCACAATTTATACATTTTTTTATCCTTCTTTGCTACATTTTCACAAATTGTGAGCCAGCTCGAGCGCAACTGCTGCAAAAATTTGAATCATTTCTCGCTTGGGCTAATCATTGTTGTACAAAGATAAAATTTAGATAGATAAGATGATATCTTTATCTTTATCTAAATCAGTCACTCAGATTGGTCTTCTATCTTGATATCTTATCTGAATGCTTTTTTCGATATCTATCTCGAATTTTTTTAGATAATTCGATTTTCTCATAGAAAAATATCAAAGATAACTAAAAGATAATTATCTTTTTCCAATTATAATTGGAAAAAATATCTTATCTTTTATTGGATAGATAAGATAATATCTCATCTTCGTCTAAATTATTTTTATGATTTTTCACAAATATCTTATCTTTATCTAAATAAATTTCATGTCCTTTTCGACGGGTGAAGCGACAGTTCGAACTTCTGGCCCTCTATCGACTTAATTTTGAAGCATTCTGTCATATTCAATACACGACACTTGACAGCCATTGACAGTTCATGCTGTACACATTGTTTACAAAACAAGATAGCAACTAGTGAAAATTAACTGATTTTTAGGACTGAAATCAATGAGTTATAAAAGGGGCAGCAAATTTCAAATGTATTCAGATTTATTTTAAATAACTTATTTAAACGTAAAAATCGCATAGCGGTCACCAAATCGAATATAATAGAAATTATAGCCAAACAAATGAAAGAACGTATTACTTAAAAAAGTGCCGATGTTAGTTCTCAAAAACAGTTGTAGAGGGCCAGAATGATGAACATACATTTCTATAGTTTCAGTACAGAAATACGGAATTGCTTCCACCCGTCGGTCCTTTTGAACAACACTGGGGCTAATGTAGATTATGTAATTTACTTTGCAATCGACTAACTACGAGGAGCGAATAACCGCAATACAAACACATTGACCTTTATCAACTGGTCCGTGTGTGTTGGTTTCATTCTCATCAATTCACGTTCGTGTATCAATTTCATAAGCATTTGATGCAAATATGCATTCGCCATTGAAACTCATAACGGGCTTTTAATTCATGCGCTTTTTTCTTTCTTACTTTTCGCGTGTTTCGACAGTGAGAAAATACAATCGACTGAGGAGAACAATGATCCATTGAAATCAGTTTGATTTGAAATCGTTTGAAACCGATAGATTATCGCTGATCGTCGTTAGTGATTCATTAAACATACGAACGTAAATGAATTGCTGGAGGAGGTGCGTTTAAACTTGATTTTGCCAATTGGCGCTATTGTAATCAGCGGCACTTTTTGTTAGTGGTTCAAAGTCGCAAAATCATTGTAATTACATCTCTCTCTCTCTCTCTCTGTCTGTCTGTCTGTTAGGTCATATTTTGCTAAAAAGACCCCGGAGAATAACTGTGCGATCAACTAACTGGCGCTGTCGGGCGGCGTTGATTGCAATTCCAGTCATTTATTTGCCACAATAGTTGTTTTTCTTCAATTCTCATTTCTTGCCTTGGTTCGTCCGAAATTGAGATATTCAGCCAATTTTGATGAGCATTTGTAAATCTGTGAAAAGAGTGCGTCTGTGCGGCTACTGATTTGACTTAACGCTGAACTTGAACTACGCTCGACTCTTTTCAAGACCATTTGCGTAGTGCAAAAGCATTTTTGTTTTTTTATCTGTTGTTTTGTTCATTTCGTATTTTGCATGTTTTTTTTTCATGGTGGTATAATCATTATTTCGCAATAACAATTCAGATTGAATTTATTTGCTTGTTAAAATATGGCGGAGGAGATACTATAAAAAAATGCGAACAGAGATTCAAGGTCGATATTCTGATTCAAGAATTATATGCAAAACAGCAGCCGCAATAAAGAACGTGATAAAACCAGATCAAAGCTGCTTAGAATGACATTGCCGTCAAAAGATTTAGTTGAATGACATTAGGAATATTTCACTCTGAAATGGCTTTTATTATGCTTTACCTATGCGTCTGAAACTAATTCCAAAGCAAAAGCCATCGAAGTTTGAAGAAAAAAGAAGTTTGTTCTCGCTAAAATCACTTTCATGAGTTACGATTTCCTAAAGAGACCAAACACACATAGAACTCACGCTAACACACCACCTCGAGTGCTCCAGCGCTCGAGCGCATAATTTGTCAAGTAAACATGAATCGTTTCAATAGCAACAAGCCATTTGAATTGGCGTAATTTGTGTGTTGATGTAATTGAGAATATCAATAATTTCGTCTAATTCACAGTTTGAAAAAACGTATTTTTCACACTGCGTACACACACTCGCGCACACTTTGCATACGTGTGCTCGCTCAAAGGCATCAAACAAATCCAATTTTGAGCATTTGTTTACCGCAACGCTTGGTTTTTATACAATGAAATTTGATTTAATTGAGCTAAATTGCATACCACCGCGCTCTGCTCCAACGGAGTCGACCACATCACTCATATTATCGCGTCGTGTTTGACGGTTTGCGCGAACGATTGCCGGTGTCTTTGTATTACAACAAACAGAAATTTGTTTACGAGTAAACAAATCAAAACTAATAATACGGGAGATCGTGCAATATTTTATGAAAAGCCATTTGCTGGTTCCTGTTTTTGCGTGCTGTCTGCATGGTCTCTCATCTTTTCAACGTTATTCATTACATGTTGAGGTAGTTTTTTTCCGTTTTTCCTTGTGTCTTTGAACGCTTAACGGTACTTTGCACTTTATGCATGGAATTAGTCGCAAATGACGCTTTCATTCATTTCTTTTCCTTCTGCTGAACAAGTTTCGGACTAATTGGAATAATTGTATACACATTGGCATAATGCGAGAACAGACGGTGTGCATGAGCGTAAATTACCACAGTTTGAAATATTTACAACGAAAACACACTAAACGAACGAACGTGGGAGGATTCAAATTATCATTTAGATTACAAATGTAAGCCAAATGCGTAGTGTATCCGTCGATGCCAAATGTTGGTATTTAGTTTAGAAATTAAGATGATTTGCACTGTCGACATAGACTGACGCATTCAGGAAAAGAATAGCATTTGTGGCACACAGCAAATTGCGGCGTTGATTTTAAGAACGCGGACTTGCACCCAAACTCATGCGAATATTTTTATTGCTGCCGATGTTGTTTTCCTGCGCAATTCGGAACCGATAGATTCAAAACGAATGTGTGTCTGATTCAGTGATCTACTTGGCATTTGTGCAGTTCAAGCCCGGCATGGATGAGCGTCATTCAATCAGAATTGCAATCGAGCACAACGCATCGAAGCATTAACATTAAGCGCAATGCTATAAATTTCAGCGAATTTCTTTACGATCAATTTATACGTCATATTTCGACACAAAACGGCTTTCTTTAGCACGTGCACTCATTAAAGCGTGGAAAATATTTATCGGAAACATTCGAAGCACATAAAAGTCGGTTTACGTTTTATTTAAATAGAATGACGTTGGTCATGTATTCTGTTGATTTAGATGGCAAGTGGATTTCTTTACAAAACAAATTACCATTCAGAAATCATCTGAATTCGAAATTGCGAAGCATCCAAAAAGAATGGACGCAACATCGACAGATTTCTCGTAATAGGAAACTTCAATACTTTCTTTCCAAATCAAATGAAATCGTCGTCATTGGTTGGTCATTTAACGGGAGACTGACCGCAATAACATTTTGCCAACGAAACTCATTTGAATCTCTCACAATCAGTCACGATCAACCTGTCGTTGCCGTCATTTGGTTGCGTCCGTTCATTTCAGCTTCGATGCTAATGGAGTATTCGCGAATGTGTAAAGTCACAAACCAATTGGGACATCTTTGTTCGTATGACTGAATACAAATAAACAAATCTAAAAGTTTCGCAATTACTTCAGAATTGACATTTTTCAACCGGTTTACGAACTTGACAACAACAAAATATTCTTTTTTAGCACCTTTTGTCAGTGTGTTGTGTATCCATCAATTTATTCAATTTAAGTGTTTTGATATTTTTCCATTCTTCTGAAATGGACGAACGTAAATCGGTGGCAAAATATACGCGCTACAATCATAACAAAACATATTATTGTTCTAGCTCTTCCAACAACGTCATCATTCATTCGATTTCTTCGATTCAAAAATAGAACCGAAACACATTGTTCTAAATAGGTTGATAGTATTCAAATGTTCTTTTTTAAATGGGTGTGAAATCATAAAATTCGTATTAATTTCACGTGATTCTGGGTGTGTCTGTGTGACCTTTTAACCCGTTCCGTTGTCCGATTGCTTTATTTAAGATGACGACCTGAAATGGCAGCGTAATAGAATTGATTGCTGAGTAAAATAGAAGAAAAAAGGAAAACAAACACAGGCGATTTGCAAACATTTTGCATAAACCCGGTCGAATGCCTGGATTTGTGATTTATAAATTGTCGAATGCACTGTTAATTCATTCATGTGTTAATTTTGTTCTACAGTGGTTGACATTTCGTTATTCATTTCACTTTTTGCACATTGTACGACGAGATACTAATGAGATCACTCGACAAAATATGAAAAAGGTGACCTGGTAACCTTTCAAGATTGTCTGTTGAGTGAAGTGTTTCTGATACAGACAATTGAAATCGTTATTCATATTTCCTTTTCACTCGATTCTCTCTTCCTGTCTCTCTCTATCTGAGAATGTATTTTCAACACTTCTTTTTCTCGGTGCGATTTTATTTCTTTCGCGTTGACGTTGCTACATCTTGCCACTTCGAACACTTTGGTGTATGCTTAAAACTGACGTGCGACGAATTTTATTGCAACGTCAATTATCAGTAATTCGTATGCTATGTTTGATGGTCATGTACTGACTGTTTCTTGTTTCTTCCAAAAAAAAAGTCACCCAATTTGATAGCTACAAGGTACGAACGAATGCCGAAAAAAGAATCGACTAAAATTACGCAATTTTCGTAAAAATAAGTGGCGCAAAAGTTTTTTTTTATTTAGTCGCAAATTCAACGACATGGTTCTTAAGAAAACTTTTTAATAGCTTTATGCATTCACAATCACGATAATTTGAAAGTTTTCCAAGTTAAAAAGTTGCCATTCGCTCGGTCAACAACAGAGTTTTAGATTGTCAACAAAGTTGTTCGTAGAAAGTTTGTCATTAAGCAAAAATAAGGAAAAACGGTTTATATAAAGTAGCAGCACTTTTGAATGAAAAATTTAAAGCGATTTCCGTCATATGGAATGAGAGAGAGAGAGATCATGTTGTTTATTTTTACTTATGCACATTAAAATGAGACAAACTTCAGCCATGCTATTCGTTCGATTGCCGAATCTGTGCACAGATCGAAGTGGTCGAAAGTATGTTATTTATAATTTTTTTTTTAATTTTTCGGGTTTTTTGTGTGTCAGGTCAAAAGAAAATACGTGATATACGCCACGTTGCATGCAAAATCTCGTTCTGTGTCAAGATGCACAAAAATTGAAAACCAGAATATATGCAAGTGTGACCTTGTTTTATTGTCTCTGTCCGTTACAAGTTGTAACTTACAACTGACTGGTGACGACCGATCGATTTTTTCGTAGTTCCATCGATGGAATCGTTCAAATTGTTAACAATAAATTCGAACGATTATATTGCGACGACGACACAGTCGCCGCCGCCGCCGCCAGTGGGCAAAACCGGTTAGTATTAGAAATTAAAATATCAAAAGCAGGCAAATATTGTGCTATTACATTAACGCACCAAATCAGTTCAGTCCAGTCCGGTCTGTACGTGTGTGGTTGTTGATTCTCAAGAAGCAAATTCTGATTCAATGCGATTGTGTTGCTTGCGTTCGAGTGTACGAGATAATTCCCATAATAAGTCACTTAGAGTGCTTACGTATTACTGCCGAGAATTATCTCGATTGTGTGTTAATTCCTAATTTATTTGTTTTGATTTCATTCATGCATACCGAGTCAGCGCAAATGTGGTGATATTAACACATATGATCACATGCACAGTGCAATTGTCATAAGAGATCGAGTTATACAAATGACATATCATTTCATGATAATTTAAATTCGCTTTTTTTAATTGCGTGAAGTTTACAAAACAAAATGAATATAAATAGATTGAATGACGCAGTCGTTGTCCATATATGCGGATTTAACAATGAGCTGCATAATCACCGCAATGTCTTTCGTATTTTTATTCATTTTTAATTGCTTTTCCCTTTCGTCAATATCTCCAGTAAATCGTGTGAATCTGGTATCAATTTTACTCGTGCGTATCGATGAATGCTGCAAACAATCGAACGATTCAGTCGTTCATCGACGACGAAGATGTCAACAATCGATGTTGTTATGGAAGATATTATGAAATGCAATAACTTTTGCTCTGAAATTGTTTTAATAGCATTTGTCGTGACTTTTCCAATCGATTTATTTTGAGAAGTTAATGTTTGTCTAATGGCAGATCACTGGAAATAGAAAAAATCCATATATCAATTTTTAATTAACTATAAGGCAAGTGGATAATAATCGTGACATTTAAAAATAGAAGCAATGTCTTTGAAAATGTGACGCAAATCGACCAATTGAGAGAGAGAAAAACGAAGTTATATGTTGATACATGTAAAACATGTGACAATTGATCAACGTGATATTGATATATAATATCGCGTCACGAATGCCATCGTGACGACACCACGTTCCATCAATACCAGTATCAGGTATAAACAAACTTGAGCTTTCAATTAAAGACAAAAACCAAATTATTTAAAAAAAGAAGAAACATTGCGTGTCGCACAAATCGATACGAAATTGAGGAAGCTATTTGCAGACGCCCTCCCCATACGTAAATTAAGCTGGAATTCCATGTGCAATGACATTCAAATCATTCGAATAGTTCTTTTTTTTCTTCTTTATTTGATACGACCCAGTCGTTAAGCGTATTGAATTTTCTGTTATTTTCCATCAGAATTGCACTGAGTCCATTAGATGAAATTACAAGATCAATTTTGAGCCGAATAGCCGGCTAACACAAACATCAAAGTAATTCAGTTTGAATGTGTCTAGATACCAGAGATGAAGAGAGTGTGCAATGTATGAAGGCAACGAAAAGAAATAAATAAATTCTTTTGTATGCAACGATAAATAATAGCCACCGAACGAACGAGACTGGGTGGATGAGGAAAAAGAAATGAATAGCACAAACAATTCTGTATGAAGTCGAATTGACCAATAAATTTGATATATTCATGACAGCACTTGAGCGGAAAGTAAATCACGTATTAACGCTCGCCAAGCACAGAACACAGCCTCAGAATGCCAGAAATAAAATAACTATTTGGCGTGGCGTGGCATGTCATGGTGTGAACGAAATGAATGCGCTAGCCTGAGAGATGAAAAAAATAAGTTCCAAAGTTGGTGACAGGTCGTTTCGCTATCAATCTATGCTGTTTCTTGCGAGTACCGTTAAGAGCCGCGTAAGCGGTTCAACGTTCACCAATTACATCGCTTGTTCAAAGAGAACGGACGAAAAAAAGAGCATTTCATTTTGAAAGTGGCTTGAACTTGAAATGAGCTGAAAAACATCAGCAACAACTACAACAACAACAGTAAAATCAAAGCGATAGACTGGTCGAGACGCTGGAGCCGTTCGTTAGAAAACCGTACATTCTCGTCCCAGAACAATCACATTTAACTTCACATTTTGAAATCCAAAATGAAATCAGCATCAACGGCGTTCATTCAACGCTAAAATGTGGACGCGCGTTATAGCTGTCATGACTCGTTCAACAATCGACAAACAAGAAAAAAAGCGCCCGCACACACATACACACACACAGTGAACAAATCATACACGATTTACGTATTCAACCGTTCATTTCAAATACAGACAAAAAATAAACGTTTGCCATGTCAAAATACGAAGCAATGACCACAAAAACCGATTGGACTTTCTCAATGCAAAGAAAAGAATAACGGTTCGGTGAGCTAATTCGAATGCCATATTTGAGCTTGGTTCAATTCAACTAGAATTACTTCACAATTTTATGTACATACAAAACTCTGACCTCGTATGGTCAATTGTCAATAAAAGTTATTGGATTTGAATAAATTGCACATAAAAATGGTGTTTATTTGATCGGCGGTTTTTTCTCTACGTAAATATTCCGATATTTGCGCGCCGCCAGCTGCCTTTCATTCTGGTTTCGTGGCCGATTGAACTCGTTGAGCAAGAAAGAAAAAGGATGTTAATAGATTCATTTGCCTTTTTAACGCACAATAAACGTGTAAAGGGGAACACAAGCGAAATGAATGGTAATCGTCGTCGTTGTCGTCAAAAAGACACAAGACAAGTACACTAAAAAACTTGCGTCTGGATTACGACAGAAAAACCTATTCAGGTTATGTGTCAAAACATATGCGATATTAAAATGCACACACGCAAAATGAACCTAAGCAAATTAATTACTAACCTACCTCACACGCAGCTACACACTTCTAAAGAAAATTAACCGACGACCATTCAGCGCGACGAAATGGGAAAAAAAGGCTTGATGAACAAAGGAAAGCATTACCAAGCACGTCAATGCGGTGTTTTTATATCAGTTTTCTGCCTCTTGCAATGACTTTTAAAAGTGTTTTTGAACTCATAACCGCTTATTTATTTTTTCCTCAATTCTTCTACGCGGATGCTTCTATATTTAGCCACTTTCTGGTAAGAACACAATTTTTCGCTCCTTGTACGAAATATGCGCACGGCGTATGAAAAGTAACTAAAGATGCAACAACTTTTTTTTGCATGCGATGCCCTAAACTTGTTGTTGGTAAAACCAATTTTTTTTTTTGCAAAGACAACAAAGACTGAAACTGATAACGTTGGGTTTTTCCTACAATTTGGTCTTTTCCGAATAAAGACCGCGCTAACGCCAGTTTTTTTTATCATTTTGTTTTACTAAAAATAGTATAAATCACGTAAAATAATTTAGCGTTGAAGTAGTATTTCCATTTGATCTCTTTGGCGATATCGATTTAACTGCAAGTTAGAGTAAAGCAAGAAAATTCGCAATTTAAAGAAAGATTCCATGTGCGTCATCGTCTATCGTTTCAGTCACGCATTAGCCATCGCAATGTACCTGCTTTGGACAATCAATCTGCACTGTGCAGTGTGCAATCTTGAATAAAACAATCATAAATACTTGAATTTAATTGAACACATTCCACAAACTAATACAACAGTTATTTTATGTGTGTCGATTAGACTTTTAAGCATAGCAAATGTGTGTGAATGTTTTTTTCTGTAATTTAGGTAATTAATTCCCACAGACATTAGAAAAACTCATGCACATTATATAAAATACTTTAACGATTTACAAAGAATTGAATTTCAAGTTTGTATCAATTATAAAATTGTATAGAATGTAAATTGAAAGTGTGATTCAAAGCCAAGAGATGGCGTTTTTAAAAGTGAGCTTGGTGAAGAATCACATCATTTGTAAGGTTTTCAAATTGTTCCATATTAACGGCTGCAAGAGTTTATCCATGCCCTTGAAATGATTCGCACGAACGCCATCTGTTGAAATTCTGGACAAATTGTTGATGCACTTCGACAAGCTTAAAGTGCGTTTGAAATCGGAATAAGTTTGAATTAATGCAAATCTCTCACATAAATCATCAGCATAGATGTTGTATGTCTAATTTTTAATGTTCCTTGTGATTGTCCTGAGGAATAGATTTTTAAAGAGCAATAACATAATTCCATGGTAATCGATGAACAGAAGGAAAAGTCATAAAATCCCGATATATTTTGTTATAGCATTGCAATAAATCCACATAAAATGACGATTTGTCAACAAAAGCGATGCATAATTTATCGCATTTTATTATTTATCAACATTCAACAATAAAACGTTTCTGATTGAATTGAGTTTGCTTGAATGCGTTCTGCAGACACGAGGAGAGAGAGAGCGAGAAAGAATATTTTCGTCTATCGAAAAACGATAATAAAAAAGGCGTTCTCTCTAAACATGACGTTCACTACCGAATGTGAACACAATAGAAAATCGAATTTACATATTAACATGCGCATATATTGAAATCTAATAAAATCGATGCCTAGAATTCGTACACTTTTCGGTTGCCATTTGTGTTGTCGCATTTCGGAGCAAAACGCACCGAATTTCATCCCCAAAACGTAGCACACACACAATACCAGCCACAATTCTCATACTAATTTTCTTTGCGACGCATTCTAATTCCATTTCTCACACACAATAAAACGAAATGGTTAGGGGTTCAACCGAAACTGTTTCGGTCGCATTGCGTCGAAAATATATATAAAATTTTTGTCCATGACTTTGTTCTATCGCTTTTTTTCTCTCTCTCACTCGCCTAGATACAAAGCCAACATCAAAATTCAGCAAACAATACGTTGGATCCGAACGTATCAGGAGACAAAGCACGAGAAAAAAGAGAACGTTTCATTGTGTGTTGAATGTAATAAAGTAAAATATTTTCGAATGCGAATATATTGCGATTGAACCGATGATGAAAGGTTGAGATAGACCCATCGAAAAAAGACGATGAAAAAATGAATTTACTTTAATACGGCTTCCATGATCAAATATATATATAAATTTTTTCGTCTGTTTGTTTGTTTGTTCATTGACAATGTTCGACGCAACAACAGTATCCGCATTGAAATCAGTCTGATATATTTTGTGTCATTCCATCCGTGTGGATTTTCGTTTTTCCCACCAAAAAACACACGCATCGCTTGGAAATAAAACAGAGAGAAAAGAATCCATAGACACAATTGAAAGCGTTTTGTAAACAAAAATCTACGCATCAATTTTCACTCGATCGAGTGTGTGTGTGTACTTGTGTGTAACAAATTGTATCGTCTTCATACAAGAGCACTTGTGCACATGTGTTCGTTTGCCAATTGTTACAATCCATTGCGCTCTTATGCCATCGATCTCCGTTTTTCTTCACGATAATATTTCAATTGACACAGATGCATACCAAATCTAAACCCAAATCCAAAGGTTGAATTACACAAACCATTATTTTGGATAAAATTGCAAATTTTTTCTCTCTCTCGACCCAATATATCCGTAAGGATGAATTTCAGTGGCAATTGTTTATGTAGACAATTTCGTTTCCAAAAACAACATTTTTCTTGCTAAATTCGAATTGCTTTAATTCAATAACATTGTACATCTCCGTGTTTCCATCGTTTTTGAAAATATCGAAAACGAATAAATCGACTAAAATCCACCGAAATAATTCAGGAAGAGAGAGAAACAAGCAACACATTGACGGTTCAAAAACCCACGTTGAGACATGCACCATAAAATGTGTATGTGATTTTCAAGTGAGGCTGTGGCCCAGTGTCGATCCGACGGGTTCGTTCGTGAAGAAATAATCAGAAGATGCAATGTGTGTTTGGATGAACTGTGAATATAAATAAAATGAAGACGAATTCAAATCGTTTCGTTGCGTTTCGTATTTTCGACTCGAGCACGCATCGTTTCAATCTTCATAAAATTTCACGAATCATATACACATACACACACACACACACACTCACTTCCTCTAGATTTCATGTTGTCGTTTCGTTTTTCGCTCTCTCATACGCATATATACTACATGTAGACTTTATTTTATGCCGACGATAATAAACGACCGTTTTTTTTCTCACTTCACTTGCGTTGCTTTCCGTGAATAAGTGAGTTTAAGGTCGTCGCATCTTTTAAAATTTAAATCAAGTTTTTCAGCGTACGAAGAGTAAATAACTTATTTTATACATTTCATTGTTTATCACTTCAATTTCGACAGTCATCTGCGTTGCGGATTTTTAAGTGTCCGTCGTCGTAAAGTGTCTGCATTCATAATTTGGTTTTTGGCCTGATGAAAATTTATGAGATGCTCGTAGTTTCATTTTATTGAAATTGAAATCATCAAACACTGTGTGGATAAATATGAGAAATGTGGCCAACGTCGATGGAAGGGCGAACCCGTTGCAACATAACGAACCAGAAAAAAAAACATTCAGTTTGATTCCAATTTGATGTTTTCCTTTTGATGATTACCTCAAAATAACCATTTAATATTTTGCGCTTCATGAATGCAATGCAATTAAATTGACAGAGTTTTTTTTTTCATATTACGAAGTTAATATATTAAATTTCCAATCATGAAATATCTGTTAGTAATTTACTTGATTTCTCTTGACTGACTGGAATGGATTAATCCATTATTATTATTATTATTATTATTGGCAATGCAAATGGCATGACTTATTTTTTTTGTTGAAAATCATCTACAAATTGCGAATGAATTATAATAATATGAATGAATACACTAATTATAACCATTTCGCTAGTCAATGACACAACATGAAATCATTGCCATTCCGTTCCCGTTCATGTTACAGTGAAATCGCGCGCTTTGTTTATAGTTTGAACTTTTATATACTGTTATGTGACCTTTTCACATTGACCGCCGTCAAAACCGTGTTGTTTCTTTTTCTCCATCGCAATTTAATCCTTGGTTTTCTCAACATCGAGAGATAAAGAGAGAGAAAAAATGAGCTATTCGATATTCCTTATAGATTTTTTTTTTGCTTTCGACATTCATTTTATGTGATGATCAGAAGTCGCATTACTTTAAATCACGAGGAAAAAGTTTCGTGCATACCCGATGATGGTATTCATTCAGTTAACGAATGCAACTGAAAACTTGCAAACTTATTCCCGAATGCATTCAAGCGGACGCCAGATTAAGTTGAAGTTCAAAAAACAGCTTCTATTGATTTTTCGATTACAAATTCTTATAATTCATTTTTTCTCTCCACTGGAGTCTCTCAACAAAAATGAAAAGTTTTTCCCGGAATGACGAGAGAGGAAAAAAAACACGATGAAAACAATTCCTTGGCTGCATTGTTGAGAATGACTTTTTTTCCGCCAAGGTTTCACTTTGCCAATTTTCTGAAGAGACAAAACTATTTCCTTCCGATTATGGAATGGTGGTAATCTGCATATAAATCGGAGTATAACAACCAAAAAACGACCGCAGAGAGCAAGTAAAAAAAATCGACAGGCCAAACAAAGTTTCTCAAAAAAAATGGATCGGAATGAAATCATATTAAAACAAACTTTTTCATCACGGGACATCGGCGGTATGTTCTTTTTCTTCGCTCGTCTCATGCATTTTTCCAATTGATCTGAACTCTGTGACGGTCCGACATGTTCTTTGGATTCAGTGCAATTATTCTGTTTGCCAGAACGATTTTTATTCATAGAAATACGTCTTTCGTCGTCGGCGAATGTTATCGAACAGATAAGTGGATAAAGAAGACGACTTTTTTTTGCTGCTGCCGCCGATCAGTCGAAATATGCAATCACAGCGCAATAAATATTCAAATGTTGGATGTTCATTTAAACCCTGCACAAACATTGATGGCAGAAATAGAAAACTGAATGGCAGCGGAAAAAGGAGCAAAAAAAGAGAACATGATCTACAAAAATGAAATAGACAAACATTACGAGCGAACGAGAAAGAGTTCGGGGGAAAAAATGTCAAAGCGGAAGAAGTTTTTAAATTAGATTTCATAGCGGCAAAAAAGGGAATGGAAAATTGCGAGTGTTCATCCTTCACGCGGAAGACGATGAGGACGATGGCAGAACGAAAGAAAATGTAGCGTTTTTCTGTTTACACTCGGAAATGTATGTAAATTTCAGCAGATTTGTCATTCATAATAATGTATCGTGGCGTTTGCTTGCTGCAAACAAACCCGAACAGAAAAAGTGAATTTTCGAAAATATGTGAGATGCATGTCCAATTTAGATAGGTGCTTGTGATGAGCGTGACATTAGCTCAATATTTTGTATGTTTATTCACATCCGCATATATAGATCCACTTATCAGAATCTCCATTCGCGTACCATTCATTTGGAGCACATATGATGGTTCAGCCATGCGAACGATAGAACTAACTTGAGATAGAAGAAAAAAAACAGTCCAAAGAGTTTCACATCTTTTTGATTCTCAGAGACGATGTGAAGAACGCAGAGAAAAAAAACAGCAACATACACAAACGACAACAAATTACATTATATTTTAAATCGCATACGCATTCCCATTGACGCAGAAAGGAATACTTTGAGCTAAGAAAACCCTCATGAAAAATATCAACAACATTTATCTCGCATGCAGGTTCTTCTTTCTTTCTCTCTTTCTCGGCGTTGCCTTTGCGAATTCATTTCGTTAGAGAGTTGATTTCAAGCGAAGCATCTTGCCGTTGTGCATGCTGGTACAGATTCGAAGACGAAAATGTGGCAACAGCGGCACGTGTAGTGCAATACATCCGTTATGAAAATGACGACGAGCCGAAGTAAAGTGCACACATTCGACAAGAGAAATATACTTTTTTTCGGAAATAAAATAAATGTGTAATATAATATTGAGAGAGATCGATTTTTTTTCTTTGCGTTGGCACACAAAACAACATTGAAACACCATTTTCCCCCTTTCGGAAAGCCTCACTTCTACGGATTCCACGATTTCATTACGCACAAAAGGATGTTTTTGTTAACAAACACACACACACACATACTATCAAAAAGCAGATAAACACATTCGCTCAGAGCTCAAACTGATGCATTTTGCTGTTTTGTTCCGAACACGAAACATTTTTGTGTGCAAAATATTGTTGTTGTTGCTGCGTTCATTCGGGCTATCGCTGTTTTGTACATCGCCTGGATTAGTGCTGATATATTTCGTTGTATACTTTCGGCGATATGATACAGGCTGACATGTACAGATTGTTACTCGCTGCGAGTAGCAGCAGCAGCAGCAGCATGCCATAGTCAGGATTAATGAAAAGGTCTGTGAACGTGCACTGTGCACACCAAACCGAATCTTTCATTTTCATTTCTGGCTGGATTGATATTTACGCACGTGAACCATTTCTATGGTGAATGCACCGTCTATCTTTGCTCCTTTCGGTATCACCCCGATACAGCTGAGCACAACCGTCCAATTCCATCGTTCGATGGTTCGTTAGAAATGTACATACATTTATATACTATATATACATCACATCAACGATCCCTTCATATTTATTTGCTCGTCCTCACCGACATTAACAACGACGGCGACTACGACGACGACGACGACGACGCTTCTAACGCACAATAGAATTTTCCATTAAAAATGGCAAATAGCAAACACACATTTCTACATAAATCTACAGTGGGTTCGTTCGGGAGCATCCGCTCGGTTTTCGACAAGGGTATCGTTGATGTTGTGCCGAGTGCAAATTTAAATACCGTATTCATACAACCATCTATATCGAACACGTTCGTCTATTGTGTGTGCGGGCTAGAAAATTTTGATAATGCTTGTTGAGGGGATGGAGAGAGATAGCAGGCCCGAAACAGAAAAAAAGAAGAGAGATGCGTTTGTTCTACACGCACTGCTGTGTTGTGGACTAGATGCATTCGATTTTCCCTTTAAATTTACGCACATTTTGCTCTTGCTCCGATCTAATGTCTGTACGCGTCGTTTAGTCGAGTTTATTCACCCCAAAACAAATGGCTGTTGTAACAATGGCAGCATCACACAACACGTTCAACCCAAGTGTGTCTGCTCTAAGCGCGTGCAATGCTGCGATTAATGTTGTAATGAAGATGGAAACTCGGATTCAAATTTCGGTTTTTGCCCGTCCGAACAAAATTTAATATTTCCCTAGCTCTAGAGTTCAACGCATTTCGGGCTTCGGAACAAGTTTGAATTGTTTGTGTACCAAATTTTGAGCGTTCGCAATTAGTCAAAATCAAATTCGAAAACTCTGAAGGATGAGGCCCATATTAGGAAATATTGCAAATGAAAATGAATTTGATTGGCGACGCCTCAATCGTCCGTAATACAAACGTGCCCAGTTTACAATGTGTTTGAATTCATGGTGCTCGAAATTGAATTTCGCACAAAATGAAATTGTTTCGATCAATCTTTTGGAACGATAAATACACACACACACACACACCCAGTGGCACGGCAAACACATTCAATTCGGACCGAAGTGATTCAACGGATGAAGAAAAAGAAATTGGGAGAAAAAATATTTGAGATCATCGAACCATAAAAGTCGACCTTTTCTCACCAAAATTAGTTTACATCAATCGGCTAATGGATTCAAGCGCAATCAAATCGATTGATCCAATGGAATGAAGTGAACGATATAAGTCCCAAATAGATTCAGCGTCATTAGTTTACATGTGCCAAAATTCATTTGGGTTGCCATTTTCTTGTTTGTGCGCGCGGAGACAATGTATCGATCCGATGGTGAAACGAGTGCCTGAGTTTGTGCTGCTACCGTTCACTTGGGAATTCTCAACTAATGTCAGAGAGAAAAAGTTCTCAATGGAATCAGAAAATCGGATTACATTTACACCGATGTTCGATTACAAAGTGAATCCTCTTTCCGTTGCTATTTATTTTTCGAATGCCACATGCCAAACACAAAATGAAGACGCCGAGACAGTGTGATCATGTTCGAAGCTGCTAATCCGAATTCAATAACCAACAAAACAATTGGAAAATTTAAATTGAATTTTCGTATTTACTTGCAATTTTAACTTGATATATGTACAACGAAACCATTTTGGTTTCGATGAAATTCTCCGTTTCTTCTTTGGAATTCTCGGTGTTGACTTAATTCCATAAAACAAACAAACACTGAAACAATTCAATCAGAAAAAAAAATTGTGTGCGATATTTTGTGAAATCCATTTCGAGAGGTGTCCAAATAACCCAAACCGCTGAGTATGAGTTTGTACTTAGGCTAAGTGCCTTGCCTCTAATAAATCTGCTTGCTTCGAAAGATTATTGCAGCTTTTTGCGATATTTTCGTTGATTCTCTCTCTTTTCTGCCTTCGTATATTTGACTTTCTTTGGCTGTGTATTCATTTTGCTTTCTGGGGGCCCCGATGAGCCGATGAGCGGCAGCAACGGTGTAAAAACACGGTAATAATGCGTAGAAGGGAGAAAAAAAAACTTTCAGAATAAATCATGTTGCTGCCACACCGCGTTCATGCCCAATATTAGAAATGAGAGAATTTCGTTACGTGCAAAGTGTGTGCGTGCTTGCGGCTCACTTTGGCGAATACATAATGCCAATGCACGAATGACGACGACGACAACAACAGCGACGATGGCGAAGACGACGACCACGACGATGGCAATGTCTTCTTCGTCTTGAACTCCATAAATATTACGAACCTTTTTCCATTCTCTTTCGCTACACTATTTAGCTTGTTTTTATTTTGGTGCTACGCGCGGCTCTTTCAACAAAAGCATTAACCCAAACGATGAAATACGTGTACATAATGGAGCAGGAAAGAAACTTTTTGTTTCCATCTTCAGTTCACATTCTTCTTTCTACGTAAAGCTTTTTTTTTCATCTGGTTCAACTCTTCATTTTCCATTTCATTCTCGATGTGGTTCTCTCTGTTTTTCTGTGTTAGCGGCTATCGTCGTTGTCTCATCCGGCAACTGGCACTGGACTGGGCATAATGGTTGGAGCACAATTCTGCGTTTGCTGCTGCTGTTGCTCGTTTTTTTCTCTTCTTTTATGTAATAATCGGTCGATGTGTGTTGCTGCGGTTTCATTTCCACTGTCCGTGACCACTAGCTTTTTTCTACTTCTTTCTTCATTTCTCGTTCAATCGTTACACACAAAATGTAGCTTCTAGTTTGTTGCCGTGAAGAGTGTAACAACCTCGACGATATTGACGAACAACACACCATTTAGCTTTTTTTATTTATTCTTCCACTATGTTTTCAAATCTTATGTCTTGTGTGTGTATATGGTCTTGGTCAGATCACATTCGCACCACACCAATACAAACAAATGCTTCTCGCTCTTTTTTCCTTCGTTGGAACAATGTGCAAGGCCCGATGCGAAGAGCACTATTAAACTTGAGACGCTATAACAATATTTGTATTCATTTTAAGACACTTTTTGTTGGACAGAGAGAGAGAGAGAGAAAGAGAGAGAGAGAGCGAAAAAAACGCTTTGTTTTATTTGCTTCGGGTAAGTGTTCACAAGCGATTGGTTCATTCGTTGGCTCGTATTTTACGCTCTTTAGAGCAAAGAAGAAACACCATTAACCGCGCGCTGCACAGAACCTGAAAAAGAAGAGGAAATGAAGAGAGCAAATGTGCCTGAACCAAACACACTATACATGTGTATATATAACAAGTCGAATTGTGTGCGTGTGTGTGTGTATGTGTGTAAAGTTTAAAATAGCCGAAAAGACCTTGATACCGGTCATCGCTTTTAACATTCACCATTCTCTTGAGCTTCTATATACTTTGATTGTGTACATATGATGGCGTTTCTGTTCGATTCAGACACACAACAAAAGCAAATATGTTGCACATTCACACACACACACACACACAGTCGCACACATAATCAAAACGTTTCTCTTTTTTTCTTTTTTCTTTCAATACGATCGATGACGACATTCGCTGATTAGAGGCGCGAATCGTAAAGCTATTTTATGACATTCGAAACATCTATCACTTTCAACAGCGGAAACGTTGTTAGGCTCATGAATTTTGCGAAATGAAATTCAACCGCCGCAGTAACGATTGAAAAAAAAACATTTCTTAATTTTCGATTGAATTTTACCAAATTGGATAATAACCACACTTGATCATACTCATCTTCCATTGGGTTTCGAAATCACGAGTGATGCCATTCATGCACATGAACTTCTTGGTTCTTCCCGAGAACTGTGACTTCAAAAATGTGAAAACAATACGTTATTTGTTTATTTTCAAAATTAGCAACGATATGAAAAGAAGGCCATCATTTAATTGACTTTGGTCTGGTGATCTAATCTCATACAATTGATCCGTTTACATAATGTGGCTATTGACTTTCGGTTTTACATATATATGGCTTAAATGACGCATGATTTACTGTGTAGTAAGTCACGAGTGTACATAAGCGAAACGAAAGCCAAAGCAAAAAGAAGCGAGCACAATGAAAAAAACAACACAGAACAAGAAAAGAACGTTAATACGTAGCGAGGCGGTTTCAACGTCGTATTCCAATGGCAGAGGAAACTTTGCAGACGAAATGTGCTGGAATAAGAAAGCGGTCCAAATGAATGAACATTTTGAATAAAAGTTGCTTTCGAAATTTCTATGTCACTCTGCGCAACTGTTCCGAATCCAAAATATTCGTCTCAATTTATTATAGATATTTCAAAAGCATCTTGGCATTTATTTGCCTCTTTCTTTGTGATTGTGACAAAGCCGCCAGCAAATACTATCGAAATTCACTTGAGTTTATAGCCGTTTTGAAATGACGCGATGCCTTATTATTGAAACACTTGTTTCATTTTGACTTTTGACTACGTTGTCCGTTTCAGGCGACTGGTTGCGACACAGAACTTTCATACTTTTCATTCGCGATACAAACAAATGTATTATTCAAGAAGTAGCGAAGCAGTTGTGCATTTCTCCTTAGTTAACGTGACAGTTCTGAATGATAGATAGATGGAGAGAGGTGGAGAGAGGGGGGTGGGGAATGAGCGGCTGACGAAACTGTTTGACGTTTGCAACATGAATTAATTATTATGCTATATTTGAACTGCTATTGCAGTGGATCAACTTGGTTGGCAAGTTTTTGTTTTTCGTCAGTCAGAAAACATGTGAATGTTTTGAATTTGGAAATTGCTGGTTTGAGAAACAAAAAAGTCTATTTCGGACGCTGATGTTATATTCCAGTAAATATACGGGTATTATTTGATTGCATTCAATGCCAATATCGCTGACCGTTCGAACAATGTTGCTGCTACGGCTGCTGATATTGTTGTTGCTCCTCGTGGGGCTGGTCGCATGATGGCGTTAATGTAATTTATAAATAAATGTTTGTGAGTTGAACCTCAAAATGGCTGCTGGTTGATGGATTTTCATTTATTTTTATGTGGTTTGAGGCAGCAATAAAACACGTTTCTCAATTTTCTTCATTGTCTTTCACTATATTCTGAATTGCGAAGATGAGCCAACAAAAAGAACGGCTTTCACTACATCAATGATCGTTGTTATGTCAGTTGGTACCAGCAAATCCATTGTTGGGAAAATTCTTACGTAAAACTTTTGTTTGAAGTCGGTGCATCAGACAAACCGAAATATTTACAACAAGGGACATGGAAGTTGCATGAACTCTCCCATTGATTCTATCTTTCGAATTGTCGAAAAAGTCATGTTGAACGACTTTAACCGAAATGGATCAATGAATGAAAAGCAAAAATCGAAAGAGATTTGTTGTACCGAAACAATATACGTCTATGTCGAATTGCATCGAATTACTTGAGAGAATTGAAAGCATAGAGGCCGACCGAGTTGAGATGCTTCGTATGTCTCGTTGCACACCCACGCATATAGGCATTGATAGAGGTGCAGGCAGTGGCACAAGTACACACCATTCATTTATTTACTCGAATTTCGGAAATTCGGAATTTGCATCGACATGATTTGCAACTTAGTGAGATTTGAGTTTACTCGATGGTCTTTGTGTGTTTGCTCTCATAATTTTGAAATATGTTTCCTTGACGCACTGATGCCTGCCCATGATGTTCATGCATATTCGACAAAGCAATAAATGAGAGAATGCTTTCAAAGGCCCAACATAATCGAAATGATGCAACAACACGGGCGTTATGTCGGTGTGCTCATGATGCTCATGATGCCATTGCCAAAGAAATGAAAGCATTTTACCGCCCAAAAAGATAGACGAATCTGGTGTGTTGCACAGCAAACAAATGCGAAAATCAAGAGAGAGAAAATGTTGGAACAATAAAATATAGAATATCGCACTCAGTCTAGTCACAATCAGCACTAAACCACACACACACACACACACACACACACATGCACGAACAGACTAAGAGAGAGAGAGAGAGAAAGAGGGATCTGGAACATCCCAATCAAATCAGATAGAGCCGAGTGTCAATGTCATAATATGCGAAGTAAACGCACGAAGCCATCCATTGTCTCATGCGATGGTGGTTGGTTATGCATTCGATTTGTTTTCACAATATTTGGATTTCATTTGTCATTTAAGTTGCCGCTTGGTTGGTAACAATGCAACCGATTTGGTTTCCGTAGATTACCTCTGTTGCAATGGCTCAACATGATTATATGGCCAGGATCCAAGTGCACACATGGGTTTATATCAAAATTCATTTGCGAAAACTTTCAGAGAATGAGTACATTATATGCTTTTTTTTGACAAAGTCTCTTAGCGTCAATGACAAATACATGCAATGCGACGAAACTTTCATCCAACTTAATCTATACCAGTTTTACACTGGTTTTTGTCATTAGAATTATTCAAACAGTCTTAAACAATTTACTCCTCAAGCTTGCCTACAAAATGCGAACTTTTCTAATTAATACTTTATTTCTCTTCTCTCTGTGTTGTTTTTTGTACTTTCAGAACTGAGAGCGTGATCACGTTGCTGTACGAGCCAATGTAATCCAGGTAATGTTCTTATCGTATCTGTCTTATTCAATTAAAGATAGAAAAGCATAGAAAAACAGATGCTAAACGAAGGTGACAAACACTCGACTCTAAAATAGTCTGACGCTATCTCTAGGCCCAACGTAGCACATTTTGAGCTTATTGTAGGGAAAAAGCAAAAGAAGAAGGAGAAAAAAAAGAACTGGCAAACGCAACAGATGTAATTTTGTTTTCAATTTGTCAAAATAGAAAATAAGTTTTTATTACAATGTCTGTATTTGATGGCTTTCGGAGGAGTGCTTATGCTTCATGTATACACTGTGTATGTACAGTACATTGTACACTGTCGCTATGCGTATAACAACAGTCTGCACAACAGTATTTGCAGTATTTAGTCAATTGAGATTGAGTGCACACTTAATGTAAACCAGAGCTGAATGAGTAACAAACACACAATAACGAAATTAAATTTACGAAAAAAAAAGAGAGAGAGAGAGAGAGAGAGAGAGAGAGAGAGAGAGAGAGAGAGAGAGAGAGAGAGAGAGAGAGAGAGAAGCGGAATGTAGTGTAACGAACACGAATTGAGCGATTGCTAAATGGGTATATGGCGTTTGCGCGCACCATGTTGGTAGTCACAATTTTATGTTGTTTGCGGATTGTTTGTACATTTTCGGGCTGCGAATTCGCAATATTACATTTACAATGTTGTGTACGAAATTCATACGAGCGCGTCTACAAGTCGTTTAAAAAGACAAAAACTCTAAGTACATGCGGTCTTAATGAATCATACACAATTTGGACCAATTTATAAATTATTTGTGACAGTATCGGCCACAGTCTGAAGTGTATACATCATATGCACGCACCGAAAGCAAACGCGTTTGCAGCAAATCGAATCAAATTAAAATTTGAAGCTAAGCTTGCAGATCACAGATTGGCTGCAGGCCACATGATCATTGACTCTCGCCAGCGCATTGCTACTGCAATTTAAATATTGTAAAATCCATTTTTAATTGTTTTCACTGCTGCTATTGGCGCGCGAGCGCTAGCAAACATGTTTCAGTAATTGCTGCATTTCTCTGTAGAAAAAAGGGCAAAATGGATTGGACGAAACCGATACACACACACAGAGAGAGAGAGATAGACCAAAATGATTGAAATCGGTAAATGGTTTAATTCAATCAAACGAATCGTGTTTGCACATAAATATTCAATTTGAGGCCTAAATTGGAATGCCGAGCATTTTAATCACAGCTAAAATGCTTGTCATTTTTCAGTTTGACGAAATTTTGTCGTCGAATTAAACAAATGTGTTGTCTGTACGCTGTGCTACCATTGACTTGCTTTGATTTATGGCTGAAACTGCTTCTGATTGTTGCCCGTAGTGCATAGAATAAAGCGGCATTCCATTTAAGCATTTAATTGCATGTCAATACTGGCCAACCGTTAGTGCATAAATGCTGGAACAAAGTCAATTCGTTATCGACAGTTCTATGCTAATGGCCACTGTATCTCGAGCACTTTAGATTAATAATCAATAGAGTGCGACGATACACCAACAAAAAGTGTACTTGATTGATAACCACATTCGACGAAAATGCGAGAGCATATCTACTAGTAGTGGACTACACGTCTATAGAAAGTGAATGCAAAATCTTGGCAATTGTCTACAAAATGAATTGGTCAAACTATGTTTTGAATACAATTCATCGTAGCCATTTTATATCCTATCCTATTCCTTGCTTTGTTGAATTCCAGCTGAAAACAATAACATGCCGGTTAAACCATTCGTATGAATCATTTCGGCGAAAAGAACAGAAGACGCCGAAAGAAATTAGCGGAAAAGGTTCATACTAACTTGATTGGATTTTCGTACAACATTGTTTTCCCGTTCGCGTTCGTTTTCTCTTTCCATTTCGTAAGAAAGTGCAAAATTCCTTTAAACATTTCGCAACTGTCAGCAATTTGGCTGATTATGGAAAGAATATTTTTCGTGTTTTGTGAGCGATTTTGCAAGCAATGACATTATTATTTTCCATTCGTTTCGTTTATGCGTTGTTAGGTTTCGTTGGTTGAACAGGCTAAATTAAGAAAAACATCTTCTGTTCAGTAGCGTCGAAGCCCAAGTTTTCGATGGCTCAGCACCACTCTGCCATACACACGCTTACAATTGAACTTCAGCTTCGGGCACGTTCTTTTCGACGTCATTTTGCTTCGATCTTTGCATAAATAGCACACTTTACAACGCAATTTATTACACTTCAGTGTTGAAGTGCTGCCATAACTTTCTTCATCTCGAATTGAGCGCCGCCGTCTTATTCTACTTTGATGGTACTCGCAGTGTTTTACGATTGGATTTTTTCTTCTGGCGTACTTACAACTTTGTGTACAAAATCACTCGAAAGTGATTTTTTCGTCGTTAGTATATATATATGGTTGTGAGTAAGAGCAATCGAAACGAATTATGATGTAATTGGGCAGCAGACCGTATACTAGAACCGTCGAAAAGCTACAAATCAAACTTTCAAATCAACAGCTTATTATCGATTTGTTCATAATCGAAAGGAGAAAACTGTAGAAATGGACGAAAAGAGAAAAAACCTCAGACCTTGTTCAAAATTTTCACATTCTCCAGTCGATAGTTTTGTACTTATTCACCATCGAAGCCAGGCCGCGCTAGCGTCCTATCTAAATACATTATAATGAATAAGTACAAACTAATACATATGCATTCCTACTATGAATACGTTTCATGCTATGTGTTTTAATTTCATTTAATTTTGGAAATTGAAAAAAAAATATTTCTCGACAATACATATTTTAAAACATCATTGCAATAAAAAAAAACTTCCAAGTAAAAATGAATATATTGATATTGAGTAAGAAAATTCGGTGAAATCGGTGAAATACTTGAATCAAACATAAACGTTTGAAAAACGTACGACGCGCGCCAAAGCATAAGTGATGTCAAAGTGTGTACAAAGAGTGAAGCAATAGTGCGTTTAATGCTATGTGCTATAGTGTCTCTGTTGATGTTGATCGCTGACGTTCAAAGTGGTAGATCGAAGCTTACTGAAGCTAACTGAAAATATTCACACGGTGAATATATTGCCATTAATAAACACAGATAAAGTCAGAATAACGTTTGGCAAAATGGTTGCTCTCTACCCGGGTGTAAATTTTTGCTACTGAATTGCTACTAAAAAGCATTGATGAATCGGACAGTTTTGCTTCTTTTTTCTGAATTTCTTCTGAATGCAGCGAAGCACTTCTGAATGCTCCCGAATTGCTTCGTTTTCATCTGA